>NW_016806920.1:2924042-2926120 GCF_001698545.2 Rhinopithecus bieti | reverse complement strand
AAAAAAAAAAAAAAAAAAAAAAAGAGACCCAAACACCAAATTTATTAATTTATTAGAGTAGGCTTATGCTATGCATTACTCAACAATATGCATACAAAATTAAAAGCAAGCCATGGAAATTCTGAGCAATTTTACTTAATTTTAGCTTGAGAATATGTATGCACATTTTTTATTAGCCTAATTCATTTTATTAAAGAGCATAAAATATATTTTATATTCTAAATTGTAAGACAAAGATATCATTAGATTTTATTGATTTTTCAAATAAGTTCATTTCTGTATAATTAACTCATAATGAGTATACCTTAACTTCATAACATCTTGAACTCTTCAACTGCAATTTATATACCCTGCAACTAACAGAGTTATTATGCTTTCAAATGCTGTCTATGCCATTCTTTGAAGGTGTGGCTTGGTAATATATTATGTATGTCTTATGTAACTTAGTAAAAAATGCATAATTGTGGATTAAGGATGCTCAATTCTCATCATTTAAGCTAACAGATATAAGATTTTCCCACTTTTTAAATGCATATTTCCATTTTACCATTGGGGCTATCCATGGCTAAATGATAAATGGATGCTATCATGGAATAGTTTAAGCAATGCAGTGGATAAAGCAGCTCTGAGTGCATTCAGGCATGCATTGAGAAAAGATGGTTGAGAGGCTCTTTGGCCTTAACCTTACAGAAGGAGTTTCTTCCCTGCCCTTCTAAGCAGAGCCTACTACTACTGGACCAGGGGTATTTACGGCTTTGCTTTCCATGAGGCATTAAGAGCCCTCCTACCAGATGAAGACATACAAGCATGCTAGAGAAGGAATTGTGCACTGGAGAAGTTGTTTACAACATGACTTGAGCTAATTAAAAATTAGAATACAGTTATAATTCTAATGCTGTTTAATCAAGCACCAAATCATAAACTCTTCCTAAAAAACATGTGCCTCTGATAATACTTATAGAAAATGCTTACTCTGAACCTACCATATTTCTATGTACAGAAAACAACAAGCATGTCATTTTGACTTTAAAATTGTTTTCAAAGTTCAACATGATTGAGACATATTTCTTAAAATTAAACTGATTTAAACTGCAAAGTTTATGAAGTCAGAATCCTATGTGGCAATTACCTTTCTTATACTTTCCAAAATTGGGGCTGACATCCTTATGAAATATATGGGTATAAGGTTTCTTTTTCCCTTTAAAGGATGCACTGAATTTCATTTGAATCCATCTAGTAATGTTACCATTTAGTTATTTCCCCCAAATAGTAAAATCCCAATATTTGAATACAACATATTCTTCTCATCTTTTTTATTAAGCAAAATTTTTAATCCTAAGTGCGGCTCTTTTTCTTTGTTTGTATTTTACTAGCATTTTCTAGAGAAGAATGAAAATAAACGGAATTATGTTTCATTAGTGAGGGACTTCACTTATTGAAGATTATTTCATTAATTTGCCAAAAGCTGACATTTTAAGTAAAACAATTTGCCTATTTTAATTATAGATTTTTGGATTAATAAAATACAAGGAGAAATTTTATGCAAGTGGTGAAAAGAAAACAGAATTTTGAGCAAGGGGAACATTTTTGTTGCTATATAGTTTTATGAGATACTATACATTCCAATGATTCGCATAAGTCCAGGAATTCAAGCATGGCATAGTAAGTTCAGATAAGATCCACAAGTGAATAACTAATTTTTTAAGCAAGTGCAGCTTATATTACTATTGCAATAAACACAGTTATTACCAGCAGGGCAAAGCAGTTTAGCAGCCTTTTTATTAAACTCTCTTCCCATGTTCTTACCGTTTAAAACCCATGTAAACAAATGAGGGGAATTTTCATAACAGATTGCATACATACTATTTTTCTTTTTTTTTTTTTTTAAACGGTCCCTAGCCTTGTGTTTATTCTGAAAGAAAGAGCTCAAATCCGGGGTGCTTTTGGCAATTAATGAGACTCATTCTTGATAAAGGTGCTTAGCAGTTTCATTTAAGATGCTTAATTGCAAATTATTCGAGACTAAAGAATGCATTAAGTCAGAGCTTTTGTTTTTGTGCATATATTTTTCTTTTTTG
>NW_016806920.1:2918359-2920476 GCF_001698545.2 Rhinopithecus bieti | reverse complement strand
ATATATATATATGTATGTATGTATGTATATATTCAAAGGAAATGAAATCAGTATGTTGAAGAGTTATCTTCATTTCCGTGTTTATTGTAGCACTGTATACAACAGCCAAGATATGGAATCGACTTAAGTGTTCAATGATGGGTGAGTGGATAAAGAAAATGTAGTATATATACACTATGGAATGCTATTTAGCCATAAAAATAAAACTCTGTTATTTGTGACAATATGAATGAACACGGAGGACATCAGGTAACATGAAATAAGCTAAACAAGGAAATACAAAGACCACATAATCTCACTCATATATGGCACGTAAAAAAAGTTTATATCATAGAAGTAAAGATTTGAATAGTAGTTACCAGAGACTGGGGAGAGAAGGGAGAATGGGAGAATGGGGAGATGTTGGTCAATGTGTACAAAGCTAAAATTAGATGGAAGGAACAATTTCTGGTGTTCTATTGTACAGTAGGGCAACTAAGGTTAACAGTACAGTATTGCACTTCACAAAATAACTAGAATATAGGTTTTTGAATGTTCTCACCACAAATAAATGATAAATGCATGAGGTAATGAATACACTAATTACCTTGACTCAATTATTATGTAACATACACATGTATGGAAACATCAGATTGTACCCATAAATATGTATAATTACAATGTGTCATTTAAAAATTTAAAAAAATTAAGAAGTCTTTCACTAAAGATATTTTTTAGTTACCTATCTCTCCTCATTATCCAAATCACTAAGAAAAGAAACAAACATCTTTGAGTTTACTGGCACACTGGCACAAACACTCGTTCTTTAAATATGTTTGAGTATTTGGGGAAAAAAGGGAATGGCACTGGCATTCCAAGAAGTTAATTTGCTACATGCTTTATGGCATAAGCACTATTTCTGAGAGAAGAGGAAAGATGATTAGTCCTTAAAACGTGGCATAAATGTAAGCTGTCAAATTACTAAATGCATCCAGAGAAAGACTGCCTTCCAAAAGATGGACAAAAGAATGAACTAAAGTAATGAGATGTGACTGACATTTCATACTGGGATTCATCATGTTGTCACTTTAACAATCAAAAGTTGACTCTCTTGAGTATATGTTGGTAATTGTGCAATTGCTGGTCAATTAGCTTCTACAATTTATCTTAGAATAAACAAGAGATGTGGAGGTATTCTGTCCAGCTCCACCTTTAGCATATTTGCAACCCTGACTGACCTTATTAAACATAGGCGAACCATCTCTAATTGCAGGCTTTTAGCTTGGAAGTTGAATGGTCAGAAATAATGGCGCTTGACCCATTAATTGACTATTATAATTTGAGCTTATCCATAAATACAATAAAAGCAACATTTTCCACAGTTTAACCTATTCACCCACTGCTGTAACACAGTCACAGTTATTCATGAAAAAGAAAAAAAAAATACCTAAAATAGTTTCAAGGTGATTCAAATATTAACTAGGAGTTTGAACAAAAGTTTCTCAATTAAGGACACTGTCACCTTTAAATAAGCTTGTCTACAGTATTTTGAGTACTGCTAATATACTCTAACAAACAAGCATGATATAAAAAATACTGTCAAAGAAAAAAATACAATATTTAAAGAGACTGAATCATCTTTCTCTTTATTGCATTATAACCTTGTATATGAATTCAACTAATCCTTAAAGTATAATTTACTTTTTTTTCCAAATATAAAGCACTCAGAAATGTTTTTCCTTTGTTAGGTTAATATCCTCATAGTTGATATCCTTTCGGATAGTATAGGCCTTTGCTCCTGATTTGCCAATGAAGGTAGGCAGTCAGTGCAATTATAGTTCAGTGACACTTTTGTGGTATGGAGAGATGTAGCTATTATTTTATTTAATACCTGGAAAAATTAATTATCTATGTCACTAAAAGGGTTTCCAAATCATTTCCAAATGTAGACACTATTTTTCTGTAAGCCTCATCTTTTCATTTCTGACTATTTCGGTGCATCTACCATGTGAATTAAAAAAGCTGTTAAAGATAAAAAGATCCTCAAATATGCACTGAACTTCTATCATGTGCCTTGCACTATACTTTAGCTCCTTCGGAAAATAAAGCAAAATATGAGATAATTTTGTGAAATATTC
>NW_016806920.1:2904039-2915549 GCF_001698545.2 Rhinopithecus bieti | reverse complement strand
TATATATATAGTCTGTAATAAGGAAAAGGGCAGACTTTTTTTAATAACTACAATTTCAACTAGCCCTTGGTATTCATTTTCTACTAAAACACCCACCCTCACCTCAACGTTTGTTCACTTACAGTACTATCTGTAACTATATCTACTCTCTCTCACCAGTTTAATACTTTTACATTTCCTTTATTATTACCTTCCATTATATCCTAGTGTTTCACTTTGCTTATTTAATTACAATTGGATAAATAGAAAATAAATAGCATGGCATCTTCAGTCATATAAAAACATAAAACACACAAATTGTCCCTTGAATACTCCTAATTCCATGTATGCTTGTTATTTGCTCACCATATAAGTTTGTACATTTTTACCTTGGTTCAAATTTTTCCCTCTATATGGAAGTGCCCTTTGGTATTTCTTGGTTTTCAAGAGAGGAAAATTAGTCACTACAAATTCATAAGCTAGAATTATAATTTTAATAAGTCACAAGTTAGTGTTGTTGCTTTCCGTCAAAGCTGCAGTTCAGGATCATTTTGTGTGAGCAGAGGATTAGATCCTGGGCTCTGAGGTAATACAATCAACTAAGTAACATCTTGTCAAAAGCAATGGCTTCCTTTGTGTTGTCATCTCTATGTATCAATACCCCAACTGCTATAACAAATCAGAAGCATGTGTATTGGGAATATATAGACAATCTTTGGAAATATTTTTTTACTTAGACACTTCCTCATGTGCTTTACTCATCATCCACATATTCTTTTTAGTAACTCCTCAGTTACTCCTTATTACACACAGAATAAAATCTAGCCTCTGCCATTTTAAGCCTAAAAAGCCATGTGTGTGTTATAGTTTGTTTTGCTTGTTGATATTTTTAATTAGTTTTACCACTGATCTCCATGAATTGACTACAATCTCCACAAAAACTAGGACTTTTCAGAGTTGATTATTGTCTTATCCCTAGTCCTAAATTAGTACCTGTTTTGTGAAAAGAAAGAAAGGTTATTTACATTAAGTTAATCATCAATGTGTAGGCCAATTCAAGAGAAGATCAAGGCTTTGTTACCTTTAGGGACTGCTCATCTGTCAGAAGCAAAAACATATTAATTTGTTTGTTTTTTGGAGTGTACAATGGAAAAAGCTGATCATGTATGGCACATAAAGCTTATGGGTGGCTGAAAAGACACTGGGCCAGATTTTCAAAGGAATTAAGTATAAGAATGTGTGTGCTCAGTGAAGTTAAAAACATGGCTAGCATTATGGTTATAAAATCAATCTTGTGCTAATGTTCCCAAGAATCAAACAATAGCTATTTAAGGGCACTTCTTGCAGATATTTGCTAGCATATGAGAAAAAATTTATTTAGGCAATCAATGTTATAATATGAAAAAAAGTGATATCACACATTAAGAAGATGGAGCTAAGCTTAAAGCTAACACACACAAAAAATTTAGCTAGTTCTGATGCATGCATGAGATTGAAGTGAGAGAAATGGAAATAAAATAAAATAAAATAAAATAAGAGGCCAGGCATGGTGGCTCACACCTGTAATCTCAGCACTTTGGGAGGCTGAGGCAGGCAGATCACAAGGTCAGGAAATCGAGACCATCCTGGCTAACAGGAGAAACCCTGTCTCTACTAAAAATACAAAAAATTAGCCAGGCATAGTGGTGTGTGCCTGTAGTCTCAGCTACTTGGAAGGCTGAAGCAGGAGAATAGCTTGAACCTGCGAGGCGGAGGTTGCAGTTGACTTAAATGGTGCCACTGCACTCTAGACTGGGTGACAGAGTGAGACTCTGTCTCAAAAAAAAAAAAAAAGAAAAAGAAAAAACTTGAAGTCTAGTTCAAGAGCCCAAGAGACTATCTCTTAGAGTGGTTATGTTCACAGAATAGGAAAACCAGTTCAAGAAAGAGCCAACTTTATACAGAAGATAATTAATTTGGCTTAGAATTATTGATTCTAGGGGGAATATTCAGGTGGCAATATTCCATTGAAAAGTGAAAATATTTGACTGCTCTTGGATGTTGGGCTAAAGATATACATAGCTGTCATAGCAAAATTCAAAAGATGTGCTCCCCTACACTTCCCTATAAGATTCCTGTTCCCTGGTTCTTTAATGAAATGATGATCTAGGTATTGTAGTAAAGAGTTTTGAAGACAGAATGAAGGTTGCTGCTCAGTTTCATCTTGAGATAGGAAGAATATTCTGGATTACCCCAGTAGACCTAGCATAATTACATGAGCTACTAAAAGCAGAAGTCAGAAGAGTTAGAGAAATTTAACTGAAGAGAGAGGCAGAGGAGAGTTGAGGCACAAGGGGAGGTCAGAAAGATTTGAGCCATTAGAATGACTAAATCTACTGTTGCTGACTTTGAATATGAATGAAGAAGACCATATTACAAGGAATGAGAAAGGCCTCTAAAAGATGAAAGTGACCCTACCCAACAGCTAGTACGGAAATGAGAACCTCAGTCCTACAATTGCATGGAACTGAATTCTGACAACAAACTAAATACGCTTAGAAGCTGTTTTATCCCAGAGCTTCCAGGAAAAAAACAACGATGCTGACACATTGATTTTGTGAAGTCAAGAGCAAAGAACAAGCTGATCCACATTATGCTTAGATTCCTGACCTACAGAACTCTGAGACAATAAAATTGTGTTGTTTTAATCCCCTAAATTTGTAGTAATTTATTAAGGCAGCAATAGGAAATTAATAAGATTGTTAACACAGAACTAATTCAATGAAGATCACTGAAGTGATAATGTAACTGAAGCACATAGAAAAGAGAGAAGAATTTATTGCTTAAAATTAAGTTTTTCTGGGTGCAATGGCTCACGCTTGTAATCCCATCTGCTTGGGAGGCTGAGGTGGGGAGAATCACCCAAGCCAAGGAGTTCCAAGCTGCAATGAGCCACATTTGTGCCCACACTTCAGCTTAGGTAACAGAGACCCTGTCTCTAAAATAATAATCATAATAAGGTTTGGAATAAAATGAGAAGATGATGGAAGAGAGCGGGGTCAGTAAAGCCAAACCAAGCAAGATGCAGGCTAGGGAATGAATGGGCAATCAGTGAACGAAAGGGCAATTGACAATTATAGGAACTCTTCAGGGTCATCAAATAGAGCTAAAACTGCAGTGAATGATCAATAAGTTCAATTCTACAGAAAAGTCAGATATATAAGATTGAAGAAAAAATCACTATTTGAGGAAATCATTGGAGGTGGAGATCATATTTCAGGAATAAGAAGGGGGTGGCGAGAAAATGGTTCTGACAAGTGTAGAATGCTTTGGAGTTTAGATGTGAATTTTATAAAACGGTGAGTTTGAAAAAGCAATGACAAATAAAACTGAAATAAACATAATTTTAGTACAAAAGATGACCATTCTTAAAGAAATTTTAATTATTAAATTAATTATCAATTAAATTAATTTAATTAAATTAATTATCAATTAAATTAATTTAATTAAATTAATTATTAAATGTTTTTTAATTATTTTAATTATTAAATGTTTACATTATGCTTTTTATTAGCACATTAGGTGAAAGTGAAACCTGTTAATTCTTACGTGCTCACACATGTACAGGAGGAAGCATTTAACAGAGGGAACAGATACTGGGACTAACCTGGACTTTTCAACCTGAGCAAGTTCCTTAAGGTCCCTACGTCTCAGCTTTCTCAGCAAATATATAACACTAATGATATGTGCTTCATAAGCTTGTCATGACAATTACATGAGAAAAGATGTGCAAGTCCCTTAGCATAGATTCAACAATCTAAGTCAATTGCAAAAGTCTCAAACTGAATACCGCTTACATAGTAGGGGAAGTCTTAATGTCTGCCCCAGAAGGAATTTGAGAATAGGGAATATTAAAGCAGTCTACAACTGGATAGAAAGAAAATGTTCCGTCTGGATAGCTCCCCTACTCTTCTAATATTACCTAATAAATAAATGGGGATACTCCTCCTGAAGCACCGTGTCATAACCACCAGCTATGCTGATCCATATTTACATTCATTCTTTTTCTTTTCTTCTTTTTGGTTATGTGAGCAAGCTTTCTCTTCATAAAGGGTGGCCTTGAGTGCCTGCATAGTTTGATATATATAATTTCAATGGGTTCCATTTGCATCAAAATCTAAGTAAATGGCTTTCCCTGGAGTTGTGCTGCTATATCTTGCCAAATTGCCTTCACATTTCACATTACAACACTACCTCTTACATTATGGTATACTTCAAATTAGTTAAAATTCAGTCCTAGGCACCTGAATTAAACTTGAGAGACTCTGGTTTCTTGATAAGATGTAATAAAAAGCTTTTTCATTAGTTTGTAATTTACACAATTTAAATCTCCTTGAATTAGTTTTTAAAAAAAAACTACACTCAGGGAAAGCCTCTTTTAGAAACCATCATTGTGGAGCCCACAGATGGACAAATATGAGCACGTACCTAAATGAAACTCATATCATCATATGATAAGGTCTACATTGTGAATATATCAATGACTATATTTCAAAATGTTGAGTAGTTATAAAAATATGTATTTCCTGAAAGACGTTAGCTTGTTGTTATATACTATCAAAAAAACCTGCATTAACATTGTGATAACTCTGTAACACATTTAAAATTAAATAGTGATGATATATTTCAAGTGTTTTCTTAAAAAGATTATTTATTTGATTTCAGATATTCTCTGTCTAAATTATCTACTCAGGTTTTCATTCTGTAGGATATCATTTAGGGTTTACTATTAAAATATCACCTTTTGATTAAGAAAGTGTAAGAAATCAAACATATATCTCAGTCCTGGGCCCAGTACAAACACATTCCTCCATATATCTCAGTCCTGGGCCCAGTACAAACATTCCTCCATTTGTCTCAACTTCCAGGGCCCAGTACAAACATTCCTCCATTTGTCTCAACTTTAGAAAAACACCACCTGGAGAGTCCCCGATAAGGTCACAACCGTTTGTGGAGTGGTTTTACTGAAAGCGCGGGAACCAATAAAAAACCTGCTAAATGTATAACTTAAAATGTTAACCAATTGTAATGCTGTAACCAAAAGAATTCCCTTGTTTCTTTGTAACCTTACATATCCTGTTTACATCAGGCTATAAAAAGCGAGCACATGCATCGTTCGGGGCCCTCTTGTATGCTGTGGAGCAGAGGGACCAAGTTCGAACTTGCAGTAAAGATCCTTGCCGCTTGGCTTTGACTCTGGACTCTGGTGGTCTTCTTCGGGGAATAAACGGTCTGGGCATAACAAAAGAGTTTCCAGGTCAGGTGCGGTGGCTCACACCTGTAATCCCAGCACTTTGGGAGGCCAAGACGGGCAGATCACGAGGTCAGGAGATGGAGACCATCCTGGCTAACACGGTGAAACCCTGTCTCTACTAAAAATAAACAAATAAAAATAAATTAGCCAGGTGTGGTGGTGGGAGCCTGTAGTCCCAGCTACTTGGAGGCTGAGGAAGGAGAATGGCATGAACCTGGGAGGTGGAGCTTGGTCCAGTGAACCGAAATCGCTCCACTGCACTCCAGCCTGGGCAACAGAGCAAGACTCTGTCTAAAAAAAAAAAAGAAAGAAAGAAAGAAAGAGTTTTGAGTAAGAGGAAGTTTATGCTATTGTTTTGTTTTCTTTTTAGGTTATCTTTTATTGAATATATATACACTAAATTAGATTATCCAAAATATGTGCACTGTATTGTACCAATTTAAGCTATAATTAACCCTATATGAAAGAAACTGCTTTTGCAAAAATTATAACAGTGAGAAAAATCTGACACAGAAGATTACGACCAGGAAATAAATCTGACCTAACTGACTCCATCTTGCTTTTAACTCCAAGCTTCCCTCGTTCATTTCTCGGCAGTGGCCAATGTAATTATAGGAGGAATTTAGTTTATTGTTTAACTTTGAAACAAAGATGATAATAACTTCTTCCTGAAACAAAAACCCTCCTACCCTGGAGACCAGACTGCCTTTGTAAAACTAATAAACTAGCCACAAGATTAGAAATTATGGCTCAGGAGTCGCGTAGCCAGAGGTCACAACATTTATAATCTCCCCAATTGCTCCTATAGATAAAATTCCTGTTATAAAATGTAAGATGGGTGTTTGAAGTATTTTTCAGACCCTGCATTCTGATGGACCAGCTGGCACCACCCAGATTGGTAAACTGGGTTATCTGGTGTTTGGTCCTTACCCAGGAACTAACTCAGGACAAGGAGACAAGCGCTGACACCCTATGATTTCATCCCCAACCCAACCAATCAGCATTTCCCATTCTCTAGTCCCCTGCCTGCCAAACTGCTCTTAAAAAAACCCTAGCCTCCTAATTTTCAGGGAGAGTGATTTGAGTATAAAACTCAGGTCTTCTGTTTAGCCAGCTCTGTGTTTATTAAACTCTTTCACAATTGCAAGAATACTGTCTCAGTAAATTGGTTTTATCTGTGCAATGGATAAGAACTCATCAAAACATGAATTTTATGTAAGCAATTATGAATGTCAATTGCCTATTTTAGCAACTAGGATTGTTTGTATGCCATTGAACCTTCTGGCATTCTGCTGTTTCTAGAATTTTAACAATTCATATTACAAATTTTTGGGGGGGTGAGGGTAAGAATATGTTAGTTCAGCATTACTTTATCTTACTGTTTAAGGCATCAAAATCCAGAGAGAAACTTTATAGATTCTCCATAGTTTCTACAATGACATGAACTGATTAATTAAAGTCTCTATATTTCATTGTTTTTATCTATACATGTAATTATTGTACTGCACTGATAAAAGGAGGAAATAATTCACTATATTTTAAAGTAACGGGCATGTAATAAAACTGCAATAAGCATTAGGCGTTTAATAATAGTAACAGTTACTTTTATTTAAAATTGACAAAATCTAATATAAACTCAGCTCAGCTCTCGTCCTAAAAAAGCAATGCACTAAGTTCCGTGTAAAAAAATCAAAAAACAGAAAAATAACAAAAGCAACATTTTATTCTGTGTAACCAGGTGCATATGCTAGACTGACCTGACATAAATGTGCCACTTCCCCATAGCAAACACACAGGAGTGTTGGAAAAAACATAAAAGTAAAAGTATTTACATGTATAACTGCCATTGAAGAAAGCAAGCTCATTGTTGGTGCTTTGAAAAAATAAACAATTTAAAGCCGATGTCATGAATGGAATTTCCATCATGAAATTCACTTTGTAAAGTCAACAGCATCAAAGGATTGCTCTCTACATGAAAGTAAGACAAAAATAATTATGTACTTGAACAAAAGCATTGCAAAAAGTACTGTCACCTTCACAGGGTTCTAAGAGTAAAAGAATAACTCATGAGATGACAAACATAAGAAGGTATCAGTTATGAATGTGAGAAAGCAGCAACAACTCTAAGTAAAGGCTAAACATAAAGTTTGTTCTAGAAACAGCAAAACCAATAAGGCATGAGAAGAGGTAAATGTAAATTTATTAAAAAAATTTCACAATCCCAAAACATAGTATTCTTACAGAAAACAAATCATTCTTAAAATGACCTGACAATTTAAAATTTAACAACAGAAAAGTATCAGACCATCATGAGAGAACAGATGCATTTAAGAACAATTAGCACGATAATAATATGTATAAATATTTTAAAAGACAGTTTAAAATAAGTATGCTTAAAATGCTTACATAATAAAATCTCATTTATAAAAATAATGCCAGATTACAGAGTATGAAACAGAAAGAAAAGACAGATTAGAAAGAACCCAATTATAGCTTCTGGAAATTATAGATGTACAGAGACACATGCTTATTGTCATTAAAATTTTGAAGAAAAATGCATGATAGGTTGTAAAATAGATTAGATAAGCAAAAACAGAATTACTGAATTATTTTCTCTAGCATCTGTTAGGATAATAAAATTTTATAGGATCTTTTGTCTCCCTTTCCTAAGTCCAATCCTGCAAAGAAAAAAAAAAGGAAAAGAAAAGAAAATCTAGAGGAAATTTGAGGAGTCCTATTTTAACATAAAAACTATAAGAAACACTTAAAATAATTAAAAGTAGATGGGTTGTGCTCATGTGGAGAGAATATAATAGTGTGAAGGAGAATTTAGTATCAATAAAATATAATGCAAAATTAAAATACATTAGATGAAGATAGTCTATTTGCTAAAAAAAAGAACAATTTTAAGAAGTTATAATAATTATAAATACATACGCAACTAACATTACAGCCTTGAATTATTTAAAATACTGATATATTGAAACAGACAAACCAATAATTTTAAATGAAAATTTACATTAATCTGGAAATCTGATATATTAAGAAAAATTAGTAAACAATATAGAAATAACAAAATCAATAAGCAATAAAGAAATAGAAAGCAAATAACATGAGCACTAATATAATTATGCATACATGTATTTTATGGTGTTTATACATATGTCAAAAACTATATATGTACATATAAACACACACATTCACAAAAGTCATGATGAATAAAGGCAATCAAAGGATCCAAAATAATTTTAATAAAGCAGCATTAGGCAGAATGTTGTAAAAATGAAACAAAAGATAAAACAAAACTGAAGAAAGTAAAAGTCCTTGAAATTTAAAAGCTATACATTAACCTATTTGTACAAAAATGATGAAAGAAATAAGAAATATTTTAAACTGAGTCACAGTAAAATGACTAACACACTAAATTTGGGAGTCAGAGTTAAAGAAATGCATGGAGAAAACTTCATACTTTCTAATAGATTTATCAGAATATAAAGAATGAAACATGAACTTACTGTTCAATTTAAGAATCTAGAAAAAAGCCGGGCACCGTGACTCACGCCTGTAATCCTAGCAATTTGGGAGGCCAAGGCAGGTTGATCACTTGAGGTCACGAGTTCGATACCAGCCTGACCAACTTGGTGAAACCCCATCATGACTATAAATACAAAATTAACTGGGCGTAGTGGCACATGCCTGTAATCCCAGCTACTTGGGAAGCTGAGGCAAGAGAATTGTTTGAACTTGGAGGCAAAGATTGCAGTGAGCTGAGATAGCTCCATTGCACTCCAGTCTGGGAAACAAGAGCAAAACTCTGTCTCAAAATAAATAAATAAATAAATAAATAAATAACAACAACAACAACAACAAAGAATCTAGAAGGAGAGCAACAAAAACAAAAAATAAAAGTAAGAAGAAAAGGGAAAAGGAGAAAGAGGAAGAGGGCAGAGATAGAGAAAGAAATAAAACCTTCTAGCCAGATATACATCAAACCTCAGACTTGTACCTCAGTTCCTTCTACCCAGCACATCATGCCCTGCTTTCATAAAAAACAGAACTACAAGACATATTCAAAAACAGAAAAGAGACAGAGCAAGCATCTGACTCAGACTCAGGTATAACAATTATTTTGAAATTATCAAACCATGAAAAGAAAAATGTTAGTTAACATTCAATAGTGTGATATTTTTTCCCAAAATTCACAAGCTGAAATTTTTACCTCCAAGGTCGTAGTATTCAGAGATGGGGACTTTGGTAGGTAGATTGTGAGGTTTGAGTCCTCAAAAAGTGGAATCAGTGCCCTTAACAAAGAGGCCCAAGAGAGACCCTTTGCCCCTTCTACCATGTGAGGTTAGAGTGAGAAGATGACTGTGAGAAGGCAGGACCTCATCAGACAGTCAATCTGCCTATACTTTGATCTTGGACTCCCCAACCTCCAGAACTGTAAGAAATACATTTCTACTCTTTATAAGCCTCTCAGCCTATGACACTTTGTTATAGCAACCCAAATGGTCTAAGAAAGAATAAATGAAGGTAAGATAAAATCTTTTATTTTTCTTATTCTTAGTTGATAAGAAAAACAAAATTGATCTGTGTCTGTTCTTTCACCAGTATTACACTATCTTCAATATTGCTACTGAATTGTAAGACTTGAAGCAGGTAGTATCAGTCCTTTGAATTTGTTCTCCTTTAATACTATGCTGGCTATTTAGGTTCTTTTTCTTTTCCATATATGCTTTAGAATCAGTTTGTCAACATGCACAAAATAGTAACTCAATTACTTTCTTATATTCCAGCAATGAATTGGAATTTGGAATTAAAAGCACAATACCCTTTACATTAGCTTCAATAAAATAAAGTAATAGGTATAAATTTAAGAAATATATACAAGATATATCTGAGAAAAAAACTACAAAACTTTGATGTAAGAAATCAAAGATCAAAGTAAATGGAGAAATAGATATATGAATAGGAAAATTTTGTATTGTCAACATGTCAGTTCTTCACAACTTGATCTATAGATTTAACACAATCTCAATGAAAACCCAAGCAGGTTATTTTGTCCACATTGAAAACCTGATTCTAAAGAATATGTAAAAAACCAAAAGACTCTAAGGAACCAGCATAATATTAAAGGAGAACAAATTCAAAGACTGATATTACCTACTTCAAGTCTTACAATTCAGTAGCAATACTGAAGATAGTGTGATACTGGTTTAAGAATAGACACACGAATCAATAGAACGATTAGGGAACCCAGAAGAAGACTCCCACAAATTAGTCACTAATCTTTTACAAAAGAGCAACGACAATTCAATGGAGAAAGGATAGTTGCTATGATTGAACTGTGTCCAACCTAAATGTGTATGTTGAAACCCTAACTGCCCATGTGACTCTATTGGTGATAAGACCTTTAAGGAGGCAATTAGGGTAGAGCTCTGGTAGGATGAAATTCCTTTTCTTACAAGAATAGACACCAGAGAGTTTGCATGCTCTCTCTCTTTCTCTCTCTCTGCCTCTCAGAATGTGCAGAGAAGAGGTCATGTGAACACACGGCAAGAGCTGTTAACTTATAGGAAATGAGGCCTGACCTGAAACCAACCATGCTGGCACCGTGAACTTGGAATTCCAGCCTCTAGAACTATGAGGAAAACAAACATCTCTTGTTTAAGCTACCCAGTATGTGGTATTTTGTTATGGCAGCCCTAGCTGACTAGGACGGTAGTCTTTTCAGTGAATCAATGAATAATGCTGGGAAAACTGAGAATCCATAAACACACACATACACACACACGATTCTAAACACAAACCTTACAAATTACACAGAAATTAATTCCAAAGAGATTATAGACTAATGTCAAATGGAAACCTATAAAATTCCTATAAGATAACATAGGAGAGGCCGCACTTGGGGGCAGAGCAAGATGGCCAAATGGGAACAGCTCCAGTCTCCAACTCCTGGCGCGAGCGACACAGAAGACTGGTGATTTCTGCATTTTCAACTGAGGTACTGGGGTCATCTCACTGGGGAGTGTCGGACAATCGGTGCTGGTCAGCTGCTGCAGCCCGACCAGAGAGAGCTGAAGCAGGGCGAGGCATTGCCTCACCTGGGAAGCGCAAGGGGGAAGGGAATCCCTTTTCTTGGCAGGCGAACTGAGACACACAACACCTGGAAAATCGGGTAACTCCCACCCCAATACTGCGCTTTAAGCAAACGGGCACACCAGGAGATTATACC
>NW_016806920.1:2885525-2900096 GCF_001698545.2 Rhinopithecus bieti | reverse complement strand
TTGGACTCGGGAAGGGGAACATTACACATCGGGGCCTATCATGGGGAGGGGAGAGGCGGGAGGGATTGCATTGGGAGTTATACCTGATATAAATGACGAATTGATGGGTGCTGACGAGTTGATGGGTGCAGCACACCAACATGGCACAAGTATACATATGTAACAAACCTGCACGTTATGCACATGTACCCTAGAACTTAAAGTATAATTAAAAAAAAATTAAAAAAAATAAAAAATAAAAAATAAATCACTTAAAAAAAAAAATAGGAGAAAACATAGATGACTTAGAGTTTGTTGAAAATGTTTTAAACATAACACCAAAAGCACAATCTATGAAAAGTTGGACCTCATTAAATTAAAAACTTCCTCTTCTACAAAGACACTATTAAGAGAATAAAAGATAACTCATAGGCAGAAAGAAAACCTTTGCAGAACAAATATTTAATAAAAGACTGGTATCCAAAACATACAAATATTTTTTTTTAAAATCAACAATAAGAGAATAAACAATCCAATTAAAAAATGTAGAAAAGATCTGCACAGACATCTCACCAAAAATATATACTAATGGCAAATAAGCACATGAAAAGACATTCAACATCATGTGCCATTAAGGAACTGAAATTGAACTGACGATGACCACTATCTACCTATTAAAATAGCTACAATCTAAAACACTGGCAACAACAAACACTGGCAACAGCAAACACTAGCAAGTAGGTGGAGCAGCAGCTCTTATTTATTGCTGTCAACAGTGCACAATACTGCTACATAGAAACACATTTTGACAGTTTCTTATAAAACTAAACGTACTCTTTTCATATGATCTCACAATCATACTCCTTGTTATTTATTTAAATGAGTTCAAAACTTTATGTTCACACAAAGACCTGAAAATGATTGTTTACAGCAGCTTTATTCATAATTGGCAAAACTCAGAAGAAACGCAAATATCCTTCAATAGGTGAA
This sequence comes from Rhinopithecus bieti, assembly GCF_001698545.2. Lineage (NCBI taxonomy): Eukaryota > Metazoa > Chordata > Mammalia > Primates > Cercopithecidae > Rhinopithecus > Rhinopithecus bieti. Next base: position 2,899,127 of record NW_016806920.1, on the reverse strand, counting down.
CAGATAAACGGTGGTTAAATCACATAATGAAATATTGTCAGTGATAAAAAGAAATGTGCTATGTGTATTGCTACAAGAAAGAAGCCAATCTAAAAATGCTACCTACTGTATGTCTGCAAATGTGTACGGCATTCAGGTACAGGCAACTACAAAGACATGAAAAGATTAGTGGCTAGCAGGAGTTCTGGCTGGGGAGAGTGAGAGGCATGAGTAGGTGATTTCTAGGGCAATGATACTCTTCCGCATGAGACAGTAATAATGAACAAATGTCATTACACACTTGTCAAAACCTGTAGAATGTGTAACACAAAAATGATACCTCATGTAAACTATGAACTTTAGCTAATAACAAGGTATGTATATTTACTCATTAATTGTAACAAACATATCACACTAATGAAAAAATATTAATAATATAAGAAACTTTGTGTGTTGGGGGGAGAGAAGTGAGGTTATATGAGAACTATTTATATATTTTGTTAAATTCTTCTGTAAACTTTAAATATATTGTCTATTAATTAAAAGAATTAATTTGAACTTAAGAATGGCTCATATAAAATGAAGATTATATTGTACCATTAATTTAGGAATAAAATGAACTTTATTCTCTGCATATGATATCAAAAAAGTACAATGATATCCTCAACGAAGAGGTTAAACAGGTTATGAGGTATAGATTGAAACAGACTTAGTAAATAGTAAAATAGGCGAGAAAGTTACTCAGTACTCAGAATGAAGCACAAATGTATGAAGAGATGTAAGAGCTAAAGGGTAGAATATTAAAGATCATTCTATGCTTAGTTATATTCACATATAGAGAGTATCAATAATATAGAAGTGAGATATTGTTGCCAAGATAATGGTAGGCATTTTCTAAGATGGAGGCTCTGATTACTGATAGTGGAGGATCATACCAAAAATGAGAGAAAGATAAAACAGAGGAGCTACACTGAAATAAACTGAAAGCAAGATCACATTAGCAAGAATCAATGCCAAAGATAACTGAATAATTTTTAAAAGATTGAGAGATAATAAATTATAGTCAGCCTAAACATTCTATAACTAAAATGGTCACTTACGGTTCCAGGATGAATTAGTGATATTTTAAAAGATACAAGAAAATGGCCGGTTGAGGTGACTCACGCCTGTAATCCCAGCACTTTGGGAGGCCAAGGCAGGCAGATCATGAGGTAATGGAGAACATCCTGTCTAACATGATGAAACCCTGTCTCTACTAAAATACAAAAAAAAAAAAAAAAATTAGCCAGGTGTGGGGGCGAGCGCCTGTAGTCCCAGCCACTTGGGAGGCTGAGGCAGGAGAATGGTGTGAACCCAGGAGGCGGAGCTTGCAGTGAGCCGAGATCGCGCCACTGCACTCCAGCCTGGGCGACAGAGCGAGACTCCGTCTCAAAATAAATACATTAATTAAATTAAATTTAAAAAAGATACAAGGAATGAATTAACTACTCAGAATCTTCTGCTGCTAGAATTAAACACAATGGTTCAATAAAAACAAATTAAACTAGTAAAACTAAATAAGATTCACCATGACTTAATTTGAGGGAATGAGTTGTTAAAAAATGAGAAACCTAAACTTCCGAAAATGTTGACATGAAAAACCAGACTGGTGGTATCAGAGGTCAAAGACGTTGACTACACTTAGACTTTGTCATGTCAAGGAAACATGTTAAAAATGTAACTAGAATTACTAAAAAGTAAAAATAAAATTTTAGCCAATGCACAAATAACAGGAAAAACCAAAGAGCATAACTGATCAAATAGAAATCAAAAAAAGAGAAAGAAAAAAGACACAAAGAAAAGGCATTTTAAAAATCACAGAATAAGAGACCGGGAATAAGTCTAAATATACCCATAAACATAGTAAGTGTGGTAGATTACATTATTGCTCAAAATATTTTCTTCCCCTTCCCACTGACATTGGCCTTGGCCATATTATTTGATGAATAACACAAAGGATTAAATTGTCAAGTCAAACTCAGATAAGTCAAACATCTTATCCAATATTAAGTTCTACTAGTAATTTCAAAGATGCAAACATTAAAGGGGCTCAGGTAAAGCAGAGAGAAGTCAAGGACATGCTGAGCAGCTCCCTAGGTGCTTCCTTCCCCTATCAGACATGTGTTCCTTGTCAAGAATACGTAAGTCTCTAAACGAGGTACATAAGTTATTACTCCAGACATCAGGGAGTATTTTGTTTATGAAACATCTCCCATTTATCACTAGCTGGTTATTATGTTTTCCAGGGATATTTTCCTCCTAAATCTATAGATTCTGGTTTTATTTTCTATAAACCATCCTTAACAAAGGACATCCCATTACAAACTTTCCCTAGATAAGGACTCCACTCCTAGTAAATATTGTCCATGTATTTACCCAGAGGTCTAGTTATGATGTTGTCAAGGAGATATGACTGGGTACCTCCACTTGGTAAACAGAGTAATTAATCACAGACTAGACGTTTTAGCACCTTCCTTAATATTTATGCTATTTTTTGTGAGATTATATTTTCCTATTTCACTGAATTCAGAACTGTCAATGTGCCTTGCTTTGGCCAATAAAATGGGGATGAAAGTGAAGCATATCTGAGCAAAGTTTAAAGACCCAGCTTGTGATATGCTTTTTTTCCACTCTGCTAAGAATATAGCAATGTCCCAGGTAAAGGTTACTCTACCTTCCTTGGTCTCAAGTGAAAAAGACATGACAGACACTTAGAGTGTGCGAGAATTTAACTCTGCTCTAAGTCACTGAGCAGGTTGTTTGTCACTGCATCTGATTAGAAAGAGTGAACCAGAGAAAAATCTTAGCATGCTGGAGCCTATGGGGGAAGACTGAGAGAAAGCCTTCTTGGTCACAAAACTCCAAAAATATTATTTTATCTCATGTAATGTTAAATTTTTTCTGAATTATGCTATAATGCATCTTGGTTATACTCAGAATGTCATCAAACTAGTATATTGATAGTATCATAAAGATAATAGTATAGCCTGAAAATGATTTGTTGGGCAATAAATATTTATTATAAAGCCATTATTATTTTAATAAGATGATTAATACCAAATATTTAAGCTCTTGCATGTGAATCTATAAAAATCCATAGAAACAAATCAATATGTATTAAAACTGATAAAATTCCCATAAACACAAAAAGATGGCTCTTGAATGTTCAATCCATTTATTTTTTCTTTACTTATATAACCTTATTTTTAAAGTTTTTGGATGGGCTATAATTTCTATTTCTATTTCACTTTATAGATGCGGAAGTTTTAAAATATTTTAGAATAACTATGTTTTAGATGCTATTAATTTTAAATATATATTTAAAACATATAGATTAAATATACATACATTTAGATTTATAGATTTTAAAATATATATTTTGTTATATTAATAGAGTAGTATGATATATAGTTATATATTATATTTATATACACATTTATTTCAAGTTTTATTTTAGACACAGGGGGTACATGTGCAGGTTTGTTGCATAGTTATATTGTACCCAGGTAGCGAGTATAGTCCCCAATACACAGTTTTTTGATCCATTCCCCCCTGCATTCCTCTCCTCTCTAGTAGTCCACAGTGTCCATTGTTCTCATGTTTATGTCCATGTCCATGGGTGCTCAATGTATAGCTCCCACTTAAAAGTCAGAAGATGTAGTGTTTGATTTTCTGTTCCTGCATTAATTAGCTTAGGATTATGGCCTCCAGTTGCATCCATGTTGCTGAACAGGTTGTAATTTCACTCTCTTTTTTTTTTTTGTTTGCATAGTATGCTATGGTATAAATGTACACATTTACTTTACCCAGTCCTCTATTGATGGGCACCTAGGTTGATTCCATGTCTTTGCTATGGTGAATAGTGTGGTGATAAACATATGAATGTATGTGTCTTTTTAGTACAAATACCTATTTCCCTTTGGGTATATACACAGTGATAGGATTGCTGGATTGAATGGGAACTCTGAATGGTAGTTCTTTGAGAAATCTCCAAAGTGCTTTCCACAGTCCTGAACTAATTTACATTCCCACCAACAGTGTATAGGTGTTCCCTTTTCTTTGCAGCTTTGCCAGTATCTGTTGCTTTTTGATGTTTTAATAATAGTCATTCTGACTGGTGTGAAATGTTGTCTTGTGGTTTTGATTTGCATTTCTCTAATGATTAGGGAAGATAAAGATGTTTTCAACAGTGTTTGCCATTTATTTTCTCTTTTTTAAAATTATACTTTAAGTTCTGGGTTACATGAGCAGAACGTGCAGTTTTGTTACACAGGTATACACGTGCCATGGTGGTTTGCTGCACCCATCAACCCGTCACCTACATTAAGTACTTCTCCTAATGTTATCGCTCCCCTAGCCCCCCACCCCTCGACTATGTCTTCTTTTGAGAAGTGTCTGTTCATGTTCTTTGTCCATTTTCTAATGGGGTTATTTGTTTTCTGTTTGTTCATTTATTAAGTTTCTTATAGATTCTGAATGTTATATATACCTTTGTCAGATGCATAGTAAATACTTTCTGCCATTCTCCAGGTTTTCTGTTTACTTTGATGGTATCTTTTCCTGTGTAGAAGCTCCTTAGTTTAATTATCCCCTACTTGTCAAATTTTGCTTTTGGAGACTTAGCCAATTTTTTTTTTTTTTTTTCCCAAGTCCATATTAATAGTAGCGTTTCCTAGGCTTTCTTCTAGGACATTTATAGTTTGAGGTCTTATATTTAAATATTCAATCCATCTTGAATTAACACTTCTATATGGTGAAAGGTGAGGGCCCAGTTTCATTCTTCTGCATATGACTAGCCAGCTATCCCAGCACCATTTATTGAATAGAGAATCCTTGCCCCTTTGCTTGTTTTTGTTAGCCTTATCAAAGATCAGATGTTTACAAGTGTGAAGATTTATTTCTGAGTTTCTTATTCTGTTTCATTAGTCTATGGGTCTGTTTTTGTACCAGTACTGTGCTGTTTTGGTTACTATTGCCTTATAATAAAGTTTGAAGTTGGGTATTGTGATGCCTCCAGCTTTGTTCTTTTTGCTTAGAATTGCTTTGACTATTTGAGCTCTAAGTCCCATATGAAACTTAGAATAACTTTTTTCTAATTCTGTCAAGAATGACATTGGTAGTTTGATAAAAGTAGTGTTGCATCTGTAAACTGCTTTGGGCAGTATGGCTACTTTAATAATGTTGATTCTTCCAATACATGAGTCATGCTATGTTTTTCTACTTATTTGAGTCAACTCTGATTTCTTTCAGCAGCGTTTTTTAGTTCTCCTTGTAGAGATCTTTCACCTCCTTGGGTGGCTATATTCCTAGGTATTTCATTTTCTTTGTTGTTATTGTCAATGGGATTGTGTTTTTGACTTGCCTCTCATCCTGGGCATTATTGGTATATAGAAATGCTACTGATTTTTGTACATTAATTTGTATCCTGAAACCTTACTAAAATTGTTTATCAGCTCTAGGAGTCTGTTGGTAGATAATTTAGGGTTTTATAGGTATAGAATTATATTATCAGTGAACAGACATAGTTTGATTGTTTCTTTTCTCTTTGGATGCTTTTTATTTCTTCCTTTTGCCTGACTGCCCTGGCTAGGACTCCCAGTACTATGTTGAATAAGAGTGGTGAAAGTGGGTATCCTTTCTTGTTCCAGTTCTCAAAGGGAACTTTTGCCTGTTTAGCATGATGTTGGCTATGGGTTTGTCATAGATGGCTCATTATTTTGAGGTATATTCCTTTGATGCCTTGATTTTTGAAGGTTTTCATTATGAAGAAATGTTGGATTTTATTGGAAGCTTTTCTGCATCTATTGAGTGATCATATGGTTTTATTTTTAATTCTGTTTAAGGGGTTAATCACAATTATTGATTTGTGTATGGAACCAGCCTTCCATCCCACAAATAAAGCCTAGTTAATCATGGTATATTAACTTTTTGATGTGCTGCTATATTCAATTTGCTAGTATTTTATTGAGGATTTTTGCATCTATGTTCATCAGGGATATTGACATGAAGTTTTCTTTTTTGTGTTGTGTCTCTGCCAGATTTTGGTATGTGGCTGATGCTAGTCTCATAGAATGAGTTAAGGAGGAGCCCCTCCTCCTCAACTTTTTTGGAATAGGTTCAGTAGGATTGGGTACCAGTTCTTATTTGTACATCTGATAAAATTCAGCTATGAATCCATCTGGTCCAGGGAATTTTTGTTGTTGTTGTTGGTAGGTGTTTTATTACAGAATCAATTTCAGAGCTCAATATTGGTCTATTCAGGGTTTCAACCTCTTATTGATTCAATATGGGGAGACTGTGTGTTTCCAGGAATTTATCCATTTCCTCTATATTTTCTAATTTGCATGCACAGAGTTGTTCATAGTATTTTCTGAGCATCTTTGTATTTATGTGGGATCAGTTGTAACATTATGTTTATAATTTCTGATTTACTTATTTTTATTTTCTCTTTTTTCTTTATTAATCTAGCTAGCAGTCTATCAATCTTGTTTTTGCAAAGAACAAACTATTGGTTTCATTGATTTTTTAATGGATTTCTGCATCTCAATTTCATTGAGTTCTTCTAAAATTCTAGTTATTTATTTTCTTCTGCTAGTATTGGGGTTGTTTTATTCTTTTTATTCTAATTCTTTTGTTTTGTTTTGTTTTGTTTTTTGAGACAGAGTCTCGCTCTGTCACCCAGGCTGGAGTGCAGTGGCCTGATCTCAGTTCACTGCAAGCTCCGCCTCCCGGGTTCACGCCATTCTCCTGCCTCAGCCTCCTGAGTAGCTGGGACTACAGGCGCCCACCACCTCGCTCAGCTAGTTTTTTGTATTTTTTAGTAGAGACGGGGTTTCACCGTGTTAGCCAGGATGGTCTCGATCTCCTGACCTCGTGATCCACCCGTCTAGGCCTCCCAAAGTGCTGAGATTACAGGTTTGAGCCACCACGCCCGGCCTCTAATTCTTTTAAGTGCAAAGTTAGATTGTTTATTTGAGATCTTTCTAACTTCTTGATAAAGGGTTTTATGCTATAAACTTTGCTCTTAACACCACGTTAGCTACATCTCAGATTTGTGTAAGTCATGTCTGCATTTTCATTAATTTCAGTTTTTAAGCTTCTACCTTAATTTTGAGTTTACCCATGAGTTATTCAGGAGCAGGTTGTTTGATTTCCATAAATGTGTGCAGTTTTGAGAGTTCTTCTTGAAACTGATTTCTATTTTAATTGCACTGTGGTTCAAGAGTATACTTGGTATGATTTTAGTTTTTCTGAATCTATTGATACTTGCTTTTTGACCAATCAATATATTCTATGCACCAATGAGAAGGATGTATATTCTGTGATTATTGGGTGGTCTGTAGGTGTCTATTAGGTCCAATTGATCAAGTGTTGAGTTTAAGTCTAGAATTTCTTTTAAACTTATTTCTTTGCTTTGGAGACAAATGGGCACCAACAGTGAACAACTATTCTTTCATACTAAACTCTTTGGTTTTCCACGGGAAGTGTTCTGATGTATCTATTCAAGTTGAAAGGAGATCTTTTTGATTTCTTATATGAAATCTTGACTCTACATGACCACTCTCATGAAAAGGATGGGCCTTGACATGTATTTATATTACAGATGTAATTTGTTTCCAAAATCTAACCATCTTCTTTAAGGCAAGTTTATGCTACCATCGCAAGAATACAACTATGTGTAGAAAATAATTGCAAAATGAAAATGGAGTTTTCCTCTTAAAATTAAGCTTGAGTTAACTTAGCCATAAAAAAAACAAAATACTATTATCTAAGAATAAAAGCTTTTTTTCATACATAATTATATGAAAAAAGAGTTGGTGTCTATTCTTCACAATTATCAATAAGTGAGGCCTATATTATTTTTCTGATTTGTCTGCTTTCTTTAAATGATGGCATCTACCGTATAGCCCAGACAGCTTTTCCAGCTGCAGCTGTCACATCTGCCTTATAGCCAGAAGGAAGAAAAGACAGAAGAAGGACATTTCTCCTCCTTTTAAGTATATTTCCTGGAAGTTAAATGCACCTTTTCTTCTGTTTATATACCATTGATCATAACAAATAGAAAATCTAGTTGCAAGGGAGGCTGGAAATACAGATTCTATACTGTGTAACCACACATACAGCTATGCTTAGGGAGATCAATTGCTGAATAAAAAGAAAAGAATATGTGAAGAGAAAACACTGGCTCATTTGACTTTGAGAATTTGGACCATTTCTTTGTCCAAATAATCTCACCAGAAAAAAAATCTACTAAAATTATTTTGAATGTTAAAAGAGACATAAATTTATAGCACTTTTTTGATACTGTTAAGTCCCATATGGCTTTAATTTTACAATTAATTTGTAATGAGTATGTCTTATTGACATCTCAGTGTCTATTGGTATATTCAATAGTAAACAAGTTAAGAAAATGTCTTCTTTACTTACCGTGCATTCAATAATAATGAATACATTTTCAACATTATTCACAAATTGCAGTAACTTAATGATGAATTATCATAACACATTCCTTACCTTGGCTAATGTTTACCAAACTTTTCTTTCAAACTTGTGCAATTTAGGATATTATTAGTTCTGGTAACAAACATAAAGTGATGAAGGGATTCAAACCACACAGAAATGTCAGCAATAACTAAAATACTATCATTATTACAGTGCCACAATATCTCCTGGTGCCTATACAAGTATCCCAGGTTGCCTAGTTAATAAACTTGCTCATCTTTTATGGTGTCAGAATTCAGTAAAATATTTCTTTTCACCCCAAAAATTATCACGTTTTAATAAACACATTTAGACGTGTCTGGCTTCATAGTGTGCCATGTCTCATCTCTCGCTTTTTAGCTGTGCACACCCATGAAGACTTGGCATGCCACCAAAGTGGCCTGGAAAACCTTCTGAGAACCACTAGCACCAAAAACATACAATCTCATCTGTTCTTGTGGCTAAATTTGAAAGTGGTAATACTCTATAGACATATTTTTGGTTTTTCAATATGAATGTATTTTTTATTATTCTTATTTTTTAAATTATTTACCATCTCTCTTATTATATAAGCAGTTAGCCTGTTAGTATGTTTATACATATTTTAATTTGATTGTATAAGACGTGTGGCATACCTGGTGCTATATCACATATTACATGTATGAAGCAGACACTGATAGAACTCTGATTAAGCCTTTGCATGCTGCCATTTCTATGTCTACCTGAAGGCTTCTGAATCCTATTATCTGCGTTTCTACTTCTCAGATTTTTGTTTGTTTGTTTGTTTTGTTTTGTTTTTTCTGAAGCGATGGAAGACTAATCTATCCCAGCATATAACAGACCAGGAGTCCTGTATCCCCTGGAAACAGTCTTTAACTGGTGATCAATGGTAATGTCTCAGCTCTCTTGATCTTTTGTTGGGATAATTTTGAAGCACGTGTGTTATACCGTCCTCCAGTGTTTCCCTGTAAGAATGAACTCCAGTCACCCATGTTGATTGCTGGCTAGGTCACTCACACAGTATTGGCTGCCACGCTTTCCCTGTGTCATTTTCTTCCTTTTCCCAGAAACTCTGAAAAAAAAAAATGCTGCTTACATTTGTAAGTTTTACTCGAAATTTTCTCCTTAGTTTGAGGAAACCACATTAAGCCAATATGATAAATGTCTCCCTGAATTTTCCTTTGCATATATAATTTTCCTTTCTTTGTCTTAATATAATATCTCACATTCTCCTGTTTGAATTGTTTCGGTAACTTCTCACCTGATCTCAACTGTGATTCACAGTTGCTGGTTTTCTTCCTAAATCCCAAGGTTGAGCTTGACTCAAACCTATTAAAAAATTTTCATTGCCTACTCTCTAATGGTCCAATATGCAAAAGCTTCCAAAATTTTGCCTAGATATTTGCTTTCAACCTTGCTTTTCACTTTATCACCCAACTCTACTCTAGTGAGAGCAGAGAGGTGGCTGCCTGTAAACATAGCATCCCATGCTCTCTCAAGCTTCACTACTTCTACTCAAGCTGGTTCCTCTGCCTAAAACTGTGTTGTTCAATATAGTAACCATTCAATTTTAATTAAATAAGCTTTAGAATTCAGTTTTAAAGTTTCAAGTTTTTAATAGTCACAAGTGGCTCATGGCTATTCTATCAGACACTACAGATAAATAACATTTCTCTCATAGCAGAAAGTTCTATCAGACACCACTGGTCTGGAGCAACCTTGCTTTTATATTTAAAGTTTAAAATATTTCTTTTTTCCCTTCTCAGTTGCGTCTCAAAAGCTAACATTTTTGTGAGAAATTCTCCCAAAGTAGAATTCACTTTGTCATATGACTTTACTGATTTATTTGTTTCATTCAATCACATGGCAGATGTCATGTATTTTACTTAAGAATATTTGTGCATATAAACCTGTCCCCACTTAGGCAGATACCTTAAACACAGGATTAGTGCATTCTCATCTTGGTATTTCTGGAGACACTTAACACAGTGCTTTACTTATCAACAACTACTTTTTTAATTATTGTGAACCCATCAAATCAATCTAAACTCTCTAGAAATTATATATAAAGGTTTCTTTCAAACTACTTCTTTCCAAATTCTGTATTTTTGCCATCACTATTTAGAATCTAGTCTTGTCTGTTAAGTTTTGAAAGCCTATCTAATTTTTTTTTTCCAGTTTTTCCAGTAATTTTCCAACAATAACTTTTGTTGAGACCCCATCAGCTGCAAAATCTGTTCCTGGCATTAAGCTCCTTCTTGCTTTGCAATCTGGTCTTTTTTAGCGGTTCCATGAACACTTTCTTCTCCTCCATGGTCTGGAAGTGGCCACAGCCAAACCTGGAAACAGTGTTGATGAACTTAAGGTCAGTCTTCTCCAGAGCAGGATGCTTGGTCTGCACCATCAAAGGCTTGCGGAGGTGAGCACTCACTTCTTGATTCCCACCACACAGCCTTTCAGCATGACAAAGTCATTGGTCCCTTCATTATAGTGGACAAAGCTACCCAGAGGGTTGATGACCTTGTCAGACAAGTCGTCATCAGTGGAGGCATTGTTATTTATCCATTTTTCATCCTTCATAAGGTAGCCCTGGCCAATTTTATAGATCTTCTTGCTATTCTCGTGCAATGATGGTAGCCTTTCTGCCCAGCACATGCCACAGAGAAGGCCACACAGACAGGATGCCATGTCCCAGTACAAGCAGCCTTACACAGCCTTTGGTGGGTCTTATGGGGCAGCTTCTTTGTGTGCCAATGACTGGTGACCCCTTTTGTAGCTTTTGCACTTGGTCACCTCAATGACATCAATTACCCTGTCCTTCCCAAACAATTGGTTCACAGGTACCTGCTGCTCTAGCCTCTCCCGGGCCCAGTCCAGTTTCTCAGCCACAGTGCCTCAGTTCGCCTGGATCTCCATCAGGGGTGCCTTCTTCTGGCACAGAGGAAGTAGGCACATCTGAGTATGGGCAATGACAGAGATGACTTGGCAGTACATTTTCATGCTGTTGAATTCCTTCTCCAGCTGCTTGTTGCCGTCCTCATTCTGCCATTTCTTACAGTAGTTGGTAAAGGTCATCTTTATAGATTATGCCAGTCCTTATAGAAGCACCTTTGCACTCACTGCTGATGTGCTCAGCAAAGACAGTCTTGAAGGTCTGGAGGCCTTGAGGGGTTTGCATATAGCCACAATGCCCACAACTACCATAGGCAGTGTCTCCACAATGGTCACAGCCTCTACCACTTCCTTCTTGTTCACCTTGGATCCTGGGCTGTCAGCTTCTCACATGATGTAGGCCATGCCAGCCTTGTATCCCAGGAAGTCTGTGACGTGGAATGGCTTGGAAGGTTCATCCTTAGGGAAGCTCTTCACCTTCCCATGAAGCCTGCTGCTGTGCTTCCAAGGCAGGAAGCCTAGAGACCTGTGCCAGGGAACAGTGAACTTCCAGTGAGACAGCACACTGTCACATCCTGCTGGCCATAATTGTAAATCATAATTGTATCATCTGTCTCGATTAATTTTGTCAATTGTAGATATAACTGACAAAATACAAATATATGGTTTATTTTATTTCTCAGAGCACTAATTTTTTATTGCTCTCCTGGCATCTAAATATACTGACATAAGCTTCCGGTTGCTTTTTGGGATTATAAAATCCTAGAAAATAGATGCCATATCTATCTAATTAAATTTGCCTATATTCTTGCATAGAATTTTGCTTATTGATTGCTTCATTTTGATGTTTGTTGCCACTTGCAGTACCTATTTGCAGAGAAAATCCATACATGCAAGTGGATCTGGGAGGCTTAGCTCGCTCTTCAATATTAGAACTATATTCTGGTTGAACTACTCTTCCATTTATTTAACTAAACATTAATAGAAATTTTGAATCAAGTTGGCCAAAAGTAACCCTAGATTCTTTCACTGGAGATTTAAATCTTCCTTGATGTGATTCACAGACATTCTTTATGTATTGCTTCTTAACCTGTTGCATACCTAAATAACAGTACTATTATCTTTCTCAAATTTTATGATTTTCTATGTATGGATTATAAGGAGGACTCACTAAGCTGATGTTTATTTTTGCAGAGAGATCATCTGGACTCTAAATGATCACCAAATTCTCTTAAAAATTCTTTCAAACTATGAAAGAATATAGTTTAAAGGAACCCAAGATAATCTTTTATAAATGTGTTTATTAATTCAGGCCACATATTTTGAATACATTTTAACTTTGAGGTATCAAACAATAGTTTCATTTTCTTCTGAATAAAGATACCTAAAAACCACAGTCAAATATATGATAAGCTTTTATTTCTAAAGTGTTTGCTGAACTATGACACTCAAGAGTATACCAAATTTTCTTAATTAGGGTGAATAAACAAAGTTTGAACATAAATAATTTCCAAATATTGACACCCATTGTTACATTTCTCAAATTCAAAACAAAAGTATGTCAGGAATTAAAGTTCAATAAATAATATCTAATCATTAGTTATTGAATGTTTAAAATCATATGATTCCACACATTTTGTTATTCATGTCTACTAACTTTAGATTTTTAAAGTTTAAAATAGAAAATGTAATCTTACTTTCTTTAAGCTTTAATTAAGGACAGAATATTCAGAAGTGTCTAACACCTGCTTTATAATAAGTACCGCATTATTTCAAATGCCAGATGGACCAATTAAAATATTCTTTCAGATGATGTAAAATCTTATGATGTAGGTTGTTTTTTTAATCCAAATTTAAATATGCACTATAAGAATGTAAAATTATCTAAGTACATGTTAACGAAATAACTTCATTTTTACCATGAAGGGAATGCAAAGGACTAAGTCTTTTTTTTTTTTTTCCACTCCTCTATGATGACCTCTCCATTCTTATCTTTTAATTTCACTAATGCTTTACTACCTGAGTTCTTGTTTCCCCGTGATTATTACTGCTAGAAACAGCTAATATTTTACATGGAAAATGAACACCCTAAAACAAAGAGAATTACAGGCTTTTAATCTACAATTAACCAGAAATTAAAATTGATTAAAGATAAAAGGTATAGAGAAATACAGACAAAAATTTGTGTATACTTTATAAAAGCTATAACTT
>NW_016806920.1:2875525-2880525 GCF_001698545.2 Rhinopithecus bieti | reverse complement strand
TCAAATTCACACAAGGGAATTTAGAAACTATTCCTCCTACTGAAATTAGTCCATATAAAAGAAAACAAAAACCCTAATCTTTCTGGTATAGAATTATTTTCCATAAGATTAGGATTTATATTGATAGAAATTCAAGGAAATTTCTTCCTTATGTGTTATTCTTGCATCTTACAGGCCCATTCAGTAAACTATTCTTCTTTTAAATTTATCAACCCTACTGTCTGATAGCCTAAAATTTTCCTTTTTTATGTATTTTAATGTATTTATTAGCAGGCATATATTTAGCATCAACTATGGACAAGGCTCTGTTCTAATGAAAATGATAGCTATATATACATTTGATACATAGTGCTTTCCTAAAGGAGCTTAAAACATGTTTATTATGTTAAATTATATAAAACAATGTAATAATATGTGCAATGTATATATCACCAATGTATTAATGCATACACATATATGATACTACAATCACAAATATCTGTGTTTTAAGCACCAGATAAATAGAATAATCACGAATGCAACATAGTATGTGAGATTTTTTCACCATAAAGTGAAGTGGTTAGGAAAAGCTTTATAAGCGATGTGGGAATTCAATTGTGTGTTTTATTAGTCCATTCTCACACTGCTATAAAGATCCTACCTGAGACTGGGTGATTTATCAACAAAGGTGGTTTAATTGACTCACAGTTCTGCATGGCTCAAGAGGCCTCAGGAAACTTACAATTACGGTGGAAGGGGAAGCAGGCACGTCTTACATGGCAGCAGGCCAGATACAGAATGAGAGCAAGAGCAGGGAAAACTGCCTTATAAAACCATCAGCTCTCATGAGAACTCACTCACCATCAAGAGAACAGCATGGGGGAAACTGCCTCCATGATCCAGTCACCTCCCACCTCGTTCCTCCCTGGACATGTGGACATTATGGGGATTAAAATTTGAGATGAGATTTGGGTGAGGACACAGAGCCAAATCATATCATGTGTTAAAAGTCAAGAAACTTCAAATAAATTTAGAACTTTAGTAGATCTAAAAAATAGCACAATAAATACGCTAACATATAGTGTGTCTAAGATGCTTTGAAGTGACAAGAATAGACTAGACTTGTGGGAAAGCGAAGAACTGAAAGATCCACTTGGTGAGGTAAGTTAAACTCAGATTCTGAAGTTTTTTGTTTCCAGATAAGGAATCTTTGACTGTATTGTTTTATAGAAAATTAGAAGCCATTGTAGGTTTTTCCCAAAATAAATTATTTTGAATATAATTTTATGAGGTTTAGTCATAGATGAATTCATATCAGAGTATTAGAGAGAAAGAAACTGGAGATAAAACACTTGCTCAGGGACTTTTTCAAACTCTGCGCCAGATGTGATTTAGAGCCTGACCTATATATTATAGGAACAGGAGGGAATGAACGCTTTCAAAAGATGGCTTGTTGAAGAATGGGCAGATCTTGACAAAGGATTTGTTGTGATGGGGCATAAAGCATAGAATAATTCACGTTTAATCCTGGGTAATTGAAAGGTGCTTGTATCATTAATAGAGAAAATGATAATTTGTTTTGAGAAGTAAGGATATCTCCATTATACAAGTTGAATTTGGGGTAATAGTGGATCATCCAAATGGATATGATTATTGAACTATGAAGACATAAAACTTGAGATACATATGTATAATGATGCCTGAACAAACAGGAAGGAAATTTGCTAATGAGAGATCATTTGTGATGACCAAGATTGCAGGCTCCATGAAAGAGCAAAAAACAAAGCAGATCTGGGGCAATAAGAAGGGAGAGGGAGGAATGTAGATCACGTGCATTTAAGAAACTTAACAATGAAGAGAAGAAGAAATAATAATAAATATGGGTAAGCCAAGAAAAGTTTTCTTTGTTTTTCACAAAATTCTCTATATGTAGCCAAGTTGTTATTCATGAATGAAGACAAAATTCATTCTCATATATGCAATGCCTTAGAATATCTGTCACACAGATACTTTGCTGAATATATCACTTGAAATTTCAGAACAAATAAAGATTACCTGAAATCCAGGTTTTAAGAATATAGAAACACCAGGAAAAAAAAACACTCATAAGTACTGAAACTTTTTAAACATATAGAAATATGTGTAAGAAAATATATGTGTGTGTATGTATGTAAGTGTGTATATATATATATTAATATGTTTTACATATATATATATTTGTGGGTATGTCATATCAATACCTTCAGGGCTTTTAAGAGAGATACGAAAAATTAATAAAAATTTAAATGACATCTATCACCATGTGAGTATAAGAAGTAATATAAATTTTCAAAAGATACTCATCAAAATAATCCTGAAATGTAAATGTGGGACTCTTTGGACCTAAGGACCCATTCGACATGGCTTCCTAGGTTAACCTGCCTGCACTTAAAGGAAGCTCTTCTAGAGAGAGTTGTCAGGTTCTTAGCAGAAGAGCCAATTCCTTTGAGTGAATGTCATGTTTCACTGAAGTAAAAGAAGGAAGACAAAATCGAAAAATTTGAAGTGTGGACTACAGTTTACTCTAATTAGACATTCAACTAGGGCCCTAAAAAAAAGTAGGATCTCAGTTAATAACTTTTAAATAGAATCAAAGAACTGGGCCTAAGGTAGTCACACTTTATAGCGTTTTGCAAATGTATCATGAAATCCATTCTTTCTTTTAATAATTAATTAAAACTTAAAATTCTCTTTGTAAGGGTTTTATTAGGTGATGTAGCTACACCACAGGAAATATTTATTCAGAGAATTTAATAGCATAAAATTAATTTCCATTGATATGATTTTGATTTAAAATTTAAGAACATCTGTGACAGTAGGTTTCTGAAAAGGTGTTAAAGGCCTTCTGGCTGTTTCTTTCATCAACTTTTGTTTTGCTTTTACTATCCTACCTCATATCTAGCAGGCATGCTATAACATGTCCAGGAGTTTGAAAAATAAATGATTGCAGCTGTCAGTGCCTCCTGCCTCAATTCTTGAGTTTCTTTATGAATATTCGGCTTGTGCTGTGTTTTCCCCTAGCAAGTTATTTCTAAAGGAAGCATGATGGCTCTTTCATGTAAATTAATTTCTACAGCTGTAACTTTTACGCTTAGCCTGGGGCTCTTCTTTGTGACTTTTGCATTTATTTAAAACATAGCATTTTGAAAATTATAATGTATTTTTATTGAGTTTAAGCTTTATTGGAGACAGCTTGAAATTATTACTGGATCTGCATTTTCAAAACAACTAATAAACATGTCCCTCTTAAATAATTGCTTGGTGACTATTTTGCCACTCTGGCATTCTTCATTTGAACAGGCTGCTTTCAGTGCAGACTTCATCTGTTTGCCCTTGTCCTCACCACTTTTTTTTTTTTTTTTTTTTAGTTAGCCTAAGGAAACTTTTGTTCAAACACATGATTTAGCCCAAATTAAGAAATGTTATATTTTGAGTATTTTGGAAATTTAGGCTTTCCAAAATTGCTGTGATCAGCCAAGATACTTTATTCTGGCAAACTAAACATTTTAAAACTATAATTAAAACAGTTTTTTCTGAGTTATCGAATTATTCTCAAAATTTTGTCAATGCTAGTCACTTTGAAAACTATACTCTGGTTTTACTAAGTGTAGAAACTGCTACAGTCATTTTATACTCTCTATCTTCTTGATATAATCTTAAATTCTACCTAAAGACATCAAACCTTGTTTTATTATTGATTTTCTGAAGTCTCTTTGGAAGGAATTTTTTTTAAGACAGCCAAATAATAGATATCATTGGGAAATCTCTCTTTAGAATTAATATTCATCAACACTGTAGAAATGACCATTTTAAAGAGAGTGATTATTCTTTTTATTAAAGTAAACAATTATTTTTTGACATTCCACATATGATAAAAACTTTACTAATAACAGGAAAAAAATAGATTACATAGGAGTATGGTGTTTAAAAAAGAATACTTTTGGGCAGTTTACATCACATCATGAAGTATAACTGGGCATCTCAAAGTCAGAGGGAACAAGGTTCAAATCCTAAGTCCTCTACTTATGAGCTGTGTGACATTGGATGACTTCACTAACATCTCTCTACTTCAGTTTTACCATAGAAAAAATGGGAGCTATAACAGTAGCTACCTGGAAAGGCTGTGGAGAAGATGAAATGACAAGGTGAGTATAAAGTGGCTGGGGTAGTACCTGGCAGAGTAAGAAAGCTGCTACAAATAGTTGTGGGATTACTACCTACATTGATTTTTTTCAGGTAGTGTTTTCAAATATACATAAACATACACCAGATGTATTTACACAATAATTTTCTATTGAGTATTCTGCACGCGTATATCTCTCTGTATGAATTTATTAATGGTAAACAAATACGAGGTCTGACTTTTGGAAAACTCAACTCTGGAAAAAAATCTTCTTATTAACGTTGAACATTTGGGTAGGTATAATTGATATTTCATTGTTAACTGACAAATCCCCTATTACTTACAGATTCAAGCATTTCTGTTTACATTGGTTGGCCACTTGGATTTGTTATTCTGTGTAGTGCATATTTATATCCTTTATGTCTATTGTGCTACTTGTTTTCCCCACCTTTTTAAAAGTTTAACAACATGTACAAGCTTTTTGTATTACACATAGAATAACCCTCTATCTGTTTTTTGTGGTGTGAGCAATGTCCCACAAATCTGTGATGAGTCTACCGACTTTGCTAATTTTTTTTGTTTTTATTTTTATTTTTTGCTTCATAGAAGTTCCTAGTTAGAAGCTCCTAGCTATAGGGTGACCTATGTATTAATATCCTTGTCTATAAAACAAATATGATAGTAACTACCTTACGGCAATTGTTACAAGAATTTATATAAGTAATGCACTTTTTAAAAATGAATAACTGACACATTCATTGTAAGTGCTCTTATGACTTCCTAAAGAAGATATCATCAAATGTGTTTTTCTTTTCCCATTACATTTTAAATTTTCAGTTCTAAACCCAGACATCTTATC
>NW_016806920.1:2861553-2874088 GCF_001698545.2 Rhinopithecus bieti | reverse complement strand
TTTTTTTTTTTTTTTTTTTTTTAGTTAGCCTAAGGAAACTTTTGTTCAAACACATGATTTAGCCCAAATTAAGAAATGTTATATTTTGAGTATTTTGGAAATTTAGGCTTTCCAAAATTGCTGTGATCAGCCAAGATACTTTATTCTGGCAAACTAAACATTTTAAAACTATAATTAAAACAGTTTTTTCTGAGTTATCGAATTATTCTCAAAATTTTGTCAATGCTAGTCACTTTGAAAACTATACTCTGGTTTTACTAAGTGTAGAAACTGCTACAGTCATTTTATACTCTCTATCTTCTTGATATAATCTTAAATTCTACCTAAAGACATCAAACCTTGTTTTATTATTGATTTTCTGAAGTCTCTTTGGAAGGAATTTTTTTTAAGACAGCCAAATAATAGATATCATTGGGAAATCTCTCTTTAGAATTAATATTCATCAACACTGTAGAAATGACCATTTTAAAGAGAGTGATTATTCTTTTATTAAAGTAAACAATTATTTTTTGACATTCCACATATGATAAAACTTTACTAATAACAGGAAAAAAATAGATTACATAGGAGTATGGTGTTTAAAAAAGAATACTTTTGGGCAGTTTACATCACATCATGAAGTATAACTGGGCATCTCAAAGTCAGAGGGAACAAGGTTCAAATCCTAAGTCCTCTACTTATGAGCTGTGTGACATTGGATGACTTCACTAACATCTCTCTACTTCAGTTTTACCATAGAAAAAATGGGAGCTATAACAGTAGCTACCTGGAAAGGCTGTGGAGAAGATGAAATGACAAGGTGAGTATAAAGTGGCTGGGGTAGTACCTGGCAGAGTAAGAAAGCTGCTACAAATAGTTGTGGGATTACTACCTACATTGATTTTTTTCAGGTAGTGTTTTCAAATATACATAAACATACACCAGATGTATTTACACAATAATTTTCTATTGAGTATTCTGCACGCGTATATCTCTCTGTATGAATTTATTAATGGTAAACAAATACGAGGTCTGACTTTTGGAAAACTCAACTCTGGAAAAAAATCTTCTTATTAACGTTGAACATTTGGGTAGGTATAATTGATATTTCATTGTTAACTGACAAATCCCCTATTACTTACAGATTCAAGCATTTCTGTTTACATTGGTTGGCCACTTGGATTTGTTATTCTGTGTAGTGCATATTTATATCCTTTATGTCTATTGTGCTACTTGTTTTCCCCACCTTTTAAAAGTTTAACAACATGTACAAGCTTTTGTATTACACATAGAATAACCCTCTATCTGTTTTTTGTGGTGTGAGCAATGTCCCACAAATCTGTGATGAGTCTACCGACTTTGCTAATTTTTTTTGTTTTATTTTATTTTTTGCTTCATAGAAGTTCCTAGTTAGAAGCTCCTAGCTATAGGGTGACCTATGTATTAATATCCTTGTCTATAAAACAAATATGATAGTAACTACCTTACGGCAATTGTTACAAGAATTTATATAAGTAATGCACTTTTAAAATGAATAACTGACACATTCATTGTAAGTGCTCTTATGACTTCCTAAAGAAGATATCATCAAATGTGTTTTTCTTTTCCCATTACATTTTAAATTTTCAGTTCTAAACCCAGACATCTTATCTCTATATTGTATATCGAATTTCTTACATGTTCTTGCAAAATTGCCAGTGTCTGTTTTTTATTTTACATTTTATAGTACTTTTTAATTCTCAGATACGAGTATTTTTCAAGATTTCTAGTTGTTCTAACACTCTTTATGAAATAATCTCTTATTTTCCTACTCAGCTGACATGATTGCCTTGTCATTTAGTAAATTTGTATGTTCTGGGATGTATTTCTGAATTTTCCTTTCTGTATCTCTAATCCTAAGCCAATACTCTCTCGATTTCATTACAGTGGCTTTACAGTTTTTTTGTGATATTTTCTGTTGTTATATCTCTCTTCTATATTGTTTATTTGAGAAACTTTCTTAGTTATTTTTGGCAATTTATAATTTTATATAATTTGCATACAATTTGCCCAGTTTTATTTCAAAATCTAATTTGTATCCTAATTGAAATGGCATGATATATGTATATTTATTTTTTAAATGGCTTCTGAATTTTACCAGATTCATTTTCATCATTTATCTATATAATCATATGTTATTTACATCTTTCAATCTGGTGATATAATGGATTATACAGATTTCCTGATACTGAAATACCCTTGTGTAACTGAACAGTCTAGCCTGAAAATACAATTTAAAACTTTTTTTCTTTTTTCCCTAGTCTCAAGATGTAACCTTAAAGCTTAAAGCAGAAACCTTTTTTCTTTTCCTTAGTTTTAAAATATAGCCTTGAAATGTACTTTCTTCGAAACACCATTTCCCTCCCTTTGCCACCATACACTCCCTTACACTATGAACATTTGTCTAACTGCATACTTCTATGTAATTATATGTCTACTTAGAAGTTCCAGGAACTAATCTTGAAACAGACCAAGCATAGAAACCCAGCTACAAAAATCCAGAGATTACTTCAAGACAGTTAGTCAACAACCCAGCCATTGATGAGATTACAGCAGCCCACACTCCAGGTGGACCATGGCTTGAGATAACCACCAGAACAAGACACTCCCACCTTGTACTCAGCAGTCTGCCAGCATGCCTCCCATTGCAAGTTCCCCTTTTTAAGCTCTCCTCCCCAGCCTAAAGTGTGAATTGGTTGCTTTGGAAAAGAATCTGGCTGTTTCTCCATTACTAGTGTTGGTTAATAAAGTCACTTTCTTTCTACCATACCTCACTGTTGTCACTGGATTCTGTAAGTGGTGAGTAGCCAGGCCTGCATTTAGTTACAATATTTATTGTTTATATTTATTTTCTTACATTATGATAGACATATATATCTTGGAAAACATCTACTTTAAAAAGATTATTTAGGTTGCCACATAGTTAATCAACATTTAACTATTGATACTCAATAGTTACATAGACGTCATAAAATAGTCCTACTCTGTTGGTAAAAGAGGCTCTAAATGTATCCAGAGAATCAATTTTATTCATGTATTATGCAGCTCCTTTGTCTTCTCACTTATGTTTTTCTCTAGCAGTCACATCCAAATGCAAAAGAAGTATATTGAAGTCTCCTAGGATAATTGCAGTTTCATCAAGTCCTTGCATTTCTAATAGGTTTTGTCCTGTTATTTTCCTGCTAAATTGTGTGTGACTTGCAGAAATTGGATGTATATATATATTTCTATCTTTTACCATAATCTAGTGCTTTCTAGAATTCTGTTTAGTTCTATTAACCTTGAAAACTACCTTCTCTGGTAGTAATACATCAACTCCCACATTCTTCCTATATGAATGTATCTGGAAACTCTTTGTTAACTTGTTTTCAGTCTCAGTCTGTAGCACTTTACCTTAAATATGTTTCATGTAAACAGCTTATAGTTAGTTTTTCTTTGTCTTTACTAACCCATTGTGTCTTTTATATTTTTTAGTAATCTGAAAGTTCATCTAGCTGTAGTCTGGATGCAGTGATGATCCACAGTCAGTGAGTTCAAAGTGCTAAAACTTTCTTGGCACATGGTAGGAAGAAGGGGAAAACATTCATATATGTGTGTGTATACACACACATATGCGTGTGCATATATATATATATATACACACACGCCCCAACCATCTTCGTATCTAAAAACTCAGCCAGAAAACATTGGACATTGGATATTTTTTCATTTTGAAAAAGTCTTGTATTTGTACAAATACATTCTTTTACAGAATCATTAAGTCTATCAAATAATCCTATAATATGGGAAAAAACAAGTGTGCATCAGATAATTGAAATAAATCAGCCTGAAGTTTATCATAAATACTTGAAGAGTTATTAGAGATATTCATTTTTTATTGACATTGATTTTCCTCCTTAGCCGCATATGTATGTTGTGTATATCTCTCTATAACCTATTTTTAATTTTGTTATATTATTCTTGACTGAAGGAACTTCACTCCTAGCTCTGTATTAACACTCTGTATAATATTTTATTGACCTCATTTTGTTATCAATTTTGCTTATTTCATCTATTTTATTTCATAAGCCTTAACTTGTCTTAAAACTTTGAGAGAAAACAGGAATTGATGCATAAACCTTTGCATATATATTTATATACATGAAAAGACATTAAAGCTTGATAGAGAATTCAGCTGATTTTTCATGTATCCTTCCATAAAATTATATTTAATGAAAGATGGAAATTTTAATTGAAAATGGAATATAAGAATCAAGAGTATCTTTAAAAGGTAGTTATCAGGGAAGGGTGAAAATACTAAATCTAAATCTGAGATAAGAACTTAATAACTGGGACAAGATACAATGCAGTGTGGATTATTTAATAATAGAATCAATCTGGTGGTTATCACTGAATTTCATTTAGATCTGAATTCTATTATACTTAGTTTTAAATTATATTTTAGAAGCATAGAAACTATCATTATATATCATATTATGTATCATATAGTCATATTTATATGATTATTAATAACTATTAATGATAAAGATCTATTATAATAATATAAAATTAGTTATATATGAAGTAATTGCTAAATCAGTTATATATAATTTATATATCTATAAATATAAAATTTCTATATTTATAAAATAATATAAAATAAAATTATAAAGAATATATTCTATATAAATATAAAATTATAGGGTTATATAACATTAATATCAACGAAACACTAGCTATCCGATATGTCACATATATCATATGTCATATATTAAATGATACATATAATCACCTATTTCAGTAGTTTTCAATCTTTATATGTACACACATACACACGTACACACATACATTGCTAGACAGAGAGTTTAAATTGTCTAGTAAAATTTCTACTATAGCTTTAAAAATTGCTCTCATTAAAGGAAAACAAAATTGTATAAGAAGAAACAAATTCCCTAGACCCTTCCTCAGAAATGTGAACTTAGTAGATTGCCTGTTGGAGCCCAGGAATCCACATTTAAGAACTCTGATAATTTGGATGCAGCTGAGTGCAACTATACTTTGATAAATATCATATTGTTTCAATCACCTGACGAGCTCAGTTTCATTTTATTCTAATATTAGATATTTGTTTTAGCTCTGTAGTAGAGATAAAATAGTGTAAATGTCTCATCCTGTGAAGGTGAAACAAGAAACAATATATTTAATTAGTATAATAGCAAGCACATAGTATGTGTACACTATGTATTAGCTTCTGTTTTAATCGATCATTTTCAATTACGGCAATGTTAACATTACACTATCGTTATCTAATTAGGCACTTGTTCCCCTTTGAACTATAGTTGCCCTGAGTGACGAGAATGCTTCTTTTCTGCGTATGTACCTCTAGAATCTGGCTTAATGTCCGACATGTTAGCTGTTCTCAGTTTATTTGTGTTAAATAAATTAACAAACTGAAGTGTGCACACAGAAAAACCACTAAAGCTAGCAGGAGAGCTCAGAGCACACTAGAAGGAAAAAGAGTTATAAAAGAGCCAGGTGATAATTTGACATAACAATGTGAGAAGATGAACATCCTGAGGCAATGCTTCCCTTGTCTCCTTTCATACTCTGGTTGAGTTCCTGGCTGTCTCCTCTGGGGAATAACAGCAACCTCATCTGCTCATACGTGGACCCCATTCACTTTGCAGTTCCATCCTTGCCTCTGTTACCACCCACTTAGACTACCCCTGCTCCCTACCTTTGCTACTCATTGGATTTTGTAGCCCTCTACTGAAATAATTATATGGTATTAAACCAAAGGTATTACCATTGTTCTTTAAACTGAGTTCCTAATAAAAGCACGTTAGTGGAAAATTTCTGTAAGAAAAACATATTACTAGAAATGTTTCTACAATTTTATATCCTGCTTGGTTTTTTCTAAGAATATCCTCTATGATACTTTCTTAAGAGTATAAGCACAATTAAAACATTTATTAAAATGCATTAGAATAACAAAAGCAGCTATTGAAACAACACTACATTTCCTGATCTATAGAAAATATTAAAAGTATTTCATTCATAAGCCCTATTTTAAAGCTAAACACAACCAATTTTAAATATTTCCACTAAATAACCTTAAATTCAAAGAGATATCTATAGATTAAAACATACATTTTAAAATAATTATGGTGTTTATATCATTTGAGGTGACAATGAAGAGTTTACTAAGAATTAGGGTTTGCTTCTAAAAATGTTACTACTAATAAAAGATAATTTGGGAATATTAAATAAGTTGCCACTTAATTATTGCTTTATTGCAGTCAGTGATAAATTGAAAGAATTATTGCAACTTCCCAAAGAAAGTAAATTATCCTCAAGTGCATATTATAGTTTAAGAGTATAAGATTTAATATATATTAAAAATGATTTACTTTGGAAGGCCGAGACGGGCAGATCACAAGGTCAGGAGATTGAAACTATCCTGGCTAACACGGTGAAACCCCATCTCTAGTAAAAAAAAAAAAAAAAATACAAAAAACTAGCTGGGCGAGGTGGTGGGCGCCTGTAGCCCCAGCTACTCAGGAGGCTGAGGCAGGAGAATGGCATAAACCTGGGAGGCAGAGCTTGCAGTGAGCTGAGATCTGGCCACTGCACTCCAGCCTGGGTGACAGAGCGAGACTGTGTCTCAAAAAAATAAAAAATAAAATAAATAAATAAATAATGATTTATTATAATTTTCCTCTTCCTTTCCATGATGATAGCTGCTTGAAGAAGGTAAACTCAATAATTTAATCTCTCCTACAGAAATGATATTTTCTAGCTTCTTGCTATATGCATATTTTTGTTGTCATGTTTTTCACTTTAATTTACTCCAACTGACACTACTTGATGTTAATATTTAGTCAGCAAGAATTTTCTCAATGTGTATTTTTAGAGGTTATGATAAATTAAGGCACTGAACATATACATGCATGTCAGTTTTCTTGGCAGATTCAGCTTCTAGATCAGCTCCCAGGTATTAACACAAACAGAGTTGATGGGGGCATCATATTGGTGATACTGTGATACAATGTGGTAACACATTAGCTATGCTGTGAAACTGCATAACAGATGCAAAGCAAGATAAGAGGCTCTGAATTTTATGTTAAATATTACTTCCAAATCATCTGAAGATGACTTAAATTATGAACAGTACAAAATTATATTTGGAGCAGAATACATTCATTAAACAAATGTTTATCAAACATCTACTAGATGCCCAGCCCTATCCACAATGTTCATAAATCGAAGTTGAAATATCACTGTCTCTCTTCTCAACAGAGCTCACTGTCTAGTGAATACCAGGGAATCATACTGTGGGCATAAATACTAACTCAGGAGTCGGCAAGGTGGACAGGCAAGGTTTTTCATCTACCTTGGGAAATCAAGGAGAGTTTTCTAATAGAGGTAGTATTTAGACTGATGTTTGGAGACTGAGTGTAATATCAGGTAAATTGAAGTGTGCATGGCTTGGAACTGTTAAGGGCATTACAAGAAAGTGAATGATATGCACAAAGGTTAGAGGGATGTGCCAGTTAAAGAGGATGTTAGGAGTTTGCTAGTGGTTCAAAACAGTTGAACTTCATGCTGTGTGTAAGATAGCAGTGAGATGTGAAGCTAAATAATTAGGGTCAAAGTACAGAGGGCCTTACGTGTCAAACAAAGGAGTTTGTCTTTTATTCTGTAAATGGTGGGAACACATAAAGGAATTTTATAAAAAATAAAAATAGATAACATTTATTAAGCACTTACAAGATGCAGGCACTACACTAAGCTGTATGTATGCATTCCCCATTTTTCTCATAAAATGAGCTATAAAATAGACATTAAATTATGTCAGAAAACTAGAACCTAGAAAAAAAAATACTGGCCCAAAGTCACTTCACTTATTAGCAGATCTGAGCCTGAACCTTAATTTTTTAAATTCTAAGTTCTCTTAACCACTGGTATTTTCTGACCCAAAGGAAAGTCAAACAACCCATTAACATGTGAATTGCCACTGTGGCAGCAAGTTTGTAGAAGGACTTCCGGAGTATAGGAATACAGACAAGAAAGTCATCCAGGAAGCTTCTTCAGAAGTAGAGGTGATGACTAATATGTGTTTCAATCAGAGATGGAGGAGAAATAAAAATATTAAGATACAGATTTTAAAAAATACATTAATCCAGGAGGACCTTGACAAAAAGCAGAAAGCATATGGCACATTCAGACTCCATAACAGAAAGCTTAATAAAGGCATTCTTTACAAAGATATAGACATAGTTTAGGAAAATCACCCAAGGGTTTGGAACCCAGAGCTTGCAAAAATAGGGGTGGATTGCTACCCATAAGTCCTGAAGAGCAAGGGGATGCTGCCAACACTGGAACTCGGGAAAGCAGCAGAGAGAGGGCTGCACCAGGAACATTGGCATTTGGTAAAGGGACAAATCAACTCAGTGATCTCTCAGGAAGAGAGGAAAAATTCCATTCTTCTTCTATATGCTGCCTGGGACACCTCTAGAAGAACCTAACCTGAAGCCAGGAAGCAAGGATTATCACTGATTCAATCTGCAAGCATTAGCCTCTCTGGCACAGGGCAGGGTGAAGGAAGGCAGAGTAGAGAAATAGAGAGGCAAATAGAAAATATCCAGTTCAAGCTAGAATATGAAGGTTAAGATGATTGGGAGAAGATAAGGAAAGGAGGGAAATAATAAAGGTAAGAAACTGTTAAAGAACTGGTTTGAGGTTTGATAGTAATAAATGCAATGAGTTAAGATAATTTTTTTTTTCTGTGTTGGGCTTATTTCACTTAGCATAATGTCCTTCCACGTTGTCACAAATGGCAGGATCTCCTATTTTTTTTTTTAAAGGAGTAATATTCCATTGTTTATGTATATATAATATAATTTCTTTATCCATTCATCTACTAGTAAACACAGGTTGATTCTATATTACTGTGAATAATGCTGCAATGAACATGGGACCACAGATATTTCTATGAGGTGCTGATATTATTTCTTTTGGGCATAGACCCAGAAGGGTTGCTGGGTTATACAATAGTTCTGATTTTTTATTTTTTTGAGAAGCCTCCATTCTGTTCTCCATAGTGGGCATACCAGTTTACATTCCCACCAACGATATTCAAAGTTCTCTTTTCTCCACACTCTCAGCAACACTTGTTACCTCTTGACTTTTTTTATAACAACCATCCTAACAGGTGTGAGGTAATATCTCATTCTAGTTTTGATTTGCATTTCTCTGATAATTAATGATATTGACTAGTTTTTCATGTATTTGTTGGTCATTTTGAGTCTTCTTTGAAAAGTGTCTATTTGTGTCCTTTGCCTACTTACCTGGGATATTTGTTTTTTGAGGGGATTTTTGTTTCTTTGTTTTTTGCTGTTGAGTTGTTGGAGTTCCTTATATATTTTGGATATTAACCACTTATCAGAGTTTTTGGCAAAGATTTTCTGTCACTCAGGAAGCTATCTCATCATTTTGTTGTTTGCTATTTTGTTGTTTGTTTCCTTTGCTGTGCAGAAGCTATTCAGTTTGATATAGTTCCACTTATTACTTTTTCTGTGTGTTGTCTGAGTTTTTGACACGATATCAAAAAACCATTGCCAAGGCCAATATCAAGGATTTTTTCCTTATGTTTTCCTTTAGGAGTTTTGCTGGTTCAATGCTTATGTCTAAGTCATAATTCATTTTGAGTTGATTTTTGTTAATGATGTAACGGTCCACTTTCATTATTTTGCTCATGGATATTTAGTTTTCCCAACAGCATTTATTGAAGAGACTGTTTTTTCCTACTATGTCTTTTGGATAACCTTGCCAAAGATCTGTTGATTGTATATGCTTGAGTTTATTTCTGGGCTCACTATTCTATTCCATTGGCCTGTGTCTATTTTTATGCCAGTGTCATACTCTGCTGATGACTATAACTTTGTAATTTATTTTGAAATCAGAAATTGTAATGCTTTCAATTACAATTTTTCTTTGTCAAGATTAGCTATTCAGGATCATTTGTGGTTCTATACAAATTTTAGAATTTTTTTCTATTTCTGTAAAAAATGCCATTGTAATTTTCATACGGATTGCATTGAATCTGTATATCACTTTCAGTAGTAAGGCAGTAACATGGTTGAACCTGGAGGTCATTAGGCTAAGTGAAATAAGCCAGACAGAGAAAGTAAAATACTACACGATCTTATCTGTGGAATCTAAAAAATTGTTGAATATGTAGAAATAGAGTAGAATGGTGGTTGCCAGAGGCATAGAGTTGGTAGGAAATGAGAAGGAGGTCAAAGAGTACAGACTTGCCGTTATGTAAGATGAATAAATATAGCAATCTAATATGTATCCTGAGGAGTATCATTAATAATACCATATTTTATACTGAAATTTTTCTAAGAGAGTAGATTTTAGGTGGTCTTACCACACATACAAAAAAAGGCAACTATGGAAGTATATAGTTTACTTTTCTTGACTGTAGTAAGCATGTCTATGTGTATATATATTTATCAAAACATATTGTATACCTTAAATATATACAATAAAGATACATTTTTGAGATGGAAATAAAACTAATTAACAGAAGATTGGGAATACATGACCATTTGTAAAATACTTTCAAATAAGTCATCTCATTAGATCTTCATAATGATGTAAAATATGGCTTGTATTTTATTATTGATTATTTAATGTTTTTTCATTATTTAGAAATATTACTCTTCCAAGATAACTGATCTGTCAGGTCAACTGATTTCAAGATCCTTGCCCTTCCCAAGCTTCTGTCAGTCTTTCTCTGGGAAGATAAGTAAACCCATAGATGTTTAGCCATTTTACTGCCTACCTCTTCCTTCCAATACAATAATTTAAAGTTTATCCCAGATATTATTTTACCTTTTATAAGTAGAATAAAATAGATAGAAATGATCATTTGGAGATTATTCCCTCAATATTACTCTTGAGGGAAATATACTTGGTCTTGAATCTTATATTAGTAATGTGAAATCCTATATATAGAAAATAATTCTTCAGTAATTGGTACATCCCATAGCAGGAATAAATACCACATCTGAAGCCCTACTATTCTAATAGCTTCTATGGAATTCTAAAGTGATGTTTCTGCCATCCATTGATACAGACATTACAGCTTTGGAAAAGAATTAAATATTTTTTGTAACAAAATGGAACATGAATATACATAGTACTAAAACCGATTTTTTATTTTTCACATAACTTATTTTATGGAATTATAACAATTAATTTTATTAAAATAACATTCTTACATCTGTTCCTTTTACAAACATGCCCAGATGAATATAAAAAGTAAAACAATAAGCTCTGTTAAGGTAAGGACAATAGTTCTAATTTACGTCAGAAAATACTCTTTGGATAAATAATGGGTGATCAGTAAAAGGTGATGATGGGTCTATGTTGGTTAGTTCATATGTACACTGTCTCCCCAATGTGCCAGTCACTTTACTTCACAAGATACATGGATACTTGTCTAGGACCAAGCTTTCTGCAAGTTTTCATTTGAGTACAATCATGCATTTAGGGGAGAGTATGTGTGAAGATACATGCACACGCATACACTCACACACACACATACAGGCACACATACAGAGAGAGAGAGACTTTGTTGTTCTGTATCCATCAGGAAGCTAAGTATTTTAACCAGTGGGGATTTGAAATCAGAATTATTACCATCAACATCAGAGGTCTTAAAGAGAAAAAAAAAATGTTATTTTTTGTGTTTACTATACAAAAATATTTAATCGTAGGTAGCAGCTATGTACTAGGACTGAGGGAAAAAATAGGAAAAGGAATATTTACCATAAATTAGAAGCTTGGTGCCCGGAAACCTGGTACTTAGACCACAGATGAGTCTGCTCAATTGCTGCCGCTGCCTCTGAGGAGCCCTGATGACACTGATGCTGAGATACTGATGGAAGCCGCTGGCTGGGGCCATAGCTGCTACTAAAGTGATGTTGATGGTGCCTGGAAAACAGGCAGAAAACACTCTCTTCCTTCATCCTGCCTTCCAGCGTCCCTCTAATATGTCCTATTGGTATAACTGTACAAACTATCAGGTGGCCAAAGAGTTGGAGAAGTGAAGTTTGTAGACTGCCAGCCCCACTACCACAAAACAGAAGATGGAAGAGTATATTTGGAGTTAAGAGACAATAGGTAAATAATTGGCACAGTCACCCTTTTGGCTACCCAGCATTCACATGCATTCTTCCACACACGTTAGAACTTCCACACAAGAAAAACAAATTCTTATCTCTAACAAGACACAGTTACATTTAGTGCAAAGTCACTCTCACTCTTGCCCCAAGATGAAGAAATACAAAGCCTCATCATAACTGTCTCTAGGAAATAAATTATTTTTCAGATTCGTTCACTGTCCTATCTTTTTATTCTGTAACATAAAGCCAAATTGTAAAATTAACTACTAATAACAATTTTATACTAAATAACAGAGAAACAAAGGGACAAAACATTAATATATAAAATATATTATATATGT
>NW_016806920.1:2829306-2858779 GCF_001698545.2 Rhinopithecus bieti | reverse complement strand
ATAAAAATATATTATATATGTATATGTAATCAAAATATATATCAAATATATATTTGATATATGTCAAAATTATATAAAAATATTTACATACATATACATGCACAGTATGGAATGGCTATATCAAACTATTTAACATATGCTTTCCCTCACATACTGAACATTTTTTGTGTGTGGTAAGAACTTTTAAAATCTATTATCTTGGCAATTGTCAAATATTACAATATATTGCTATTAACTGTAGTCATGACTTACAATAGGCCTATTGAACTATTCCTCTTGTCTAACTGAACTTTGGTTAAGATTCGTTAATATCATAGATTTATTTTATTACATCATATATATTATATATACACACATTTTTAATGATTATTGAAGAAAATATGCAGACCTGTTACAGAAACAGAAAATTCTGTTTCTGTAATTGGTCACAAATCTATAGGTTTTCTTTTTACATTCATGTTCTTCCTTATTTATTCTATGTTCCTATTGCCTTCCTCTGGCACCACAGTTGTTTAGGTTTCTTTAGTGGGTGGTCTGATTCAAGCTTTTCTAACAAGAGGAGCTAAATACTGAGTGGTCCTGACTTTAGTAGGGTTGCATTTGCTTTCATTAATTTTGACATTTGAATATAGAAAATCTAAAGAGAATCTCAGAAGACTTAGTCCCAGACATCTACCTTCATTCTAGATCAGTCATTGAATTTCCTTTTGGTAATCTGAATTTACCACGACGTCTAGTAGAATTTCTTCCTTTTCTATTGACTCAATGGTAGGAGAAGTCCAAAATGGCTGTTGGCTTTCTCAATTTCCAAATCAGAGAAAATATTTTTATGTACCTATGAAAGCATTTTTCTCTTGAACTGAGTCAAGGTCCCTATTTTAAACTGATGTTTAAACTAACAGAACCCCAAATTGCAAGACGAGGAATCAACAATGCTATGAGTGATGTTCTAGCTTCTAGCTTTTGATTCCTATGCCACTGCATTATAGCTAGTTGAAGCTAGGTACTGCATCTGTTAGAGAATGTCTCAGATTTTATAAAGAATATATTTTATAGAGTTAAAAAGTACTTGTTCAATCACCACAGCACCTTATAATTGATTTGATGTTTTGCACTTTCAATTGCCAAAATGATTCATTATTTTGGTGATATGTACATGAAACCTTAAACAGTTGCCTAGGCTTTCTTACATACTTACTACACACAGTAACCCTACTACCAGATTTTTGCTGTGTTCAGATACAATGGAAAGAACAATCTTGAATAACTTTTTCTCCCCAGCCCTTGTAGAGTAGAGGTATAAGATTAGATACATAGTCTTAGCTCTCAGAGATGTATGTACCTATAAGCATCCACAGTGAATGTACCTGTGCATTGTCAGTTTTGCTTTCTTTTCTCATTCTCTGCTGTGAATTCTCTCCATTTCTTTCCCTTTAACAACAACAAACAAAACCTTAATTTCTCTTTATCACCTCATCTCTGGTTTCCACTTTACACCTGCCAGTTAACAGTCAATGATACTCATAAGCTTGGCCAATCTTTTAAAAAATGGTAGTAGGCTGGGTATGGTGGCTTACACCTGTAATCCTAGCACTTTGGGAGGTCAAGTAGCTGGGCTTGGTGAAGCACGCCTGTAATCTCAGGTACTCAGGAGGCTAAGGCAGGAGAATCACTTGAACCCTGAAGGGGAAGATTGCAGCGAGCCAAGATGGCACCACTGAGCTCCAGCCTGAGCAGTAGAGTAAAACTCTGTTTCAAAAAGAAAAAAAAAAAGTTTTGTTGGGAGCAAGCCCCCCAAATCTGGCCATAAACTGGCCCCAAAACTAGCCATACAAAAAATATCTGCAGCACTGTGACATGTTCATAATGGCCCTAACACCCAAGCTGGAAGGTTGTGGGTTTATGGGAATGAGGGCGAGGAACACCTGGCCCATCCAGGCTGGAAAACCGCTTAAAGGCATTCTTAAGCCACAAACAATAGCATGAGCGATTTATGCCTTAAGGGCATGTTCCTGCTGCAGTTAACTAGCCCAACCTATTCCTTTAATTTGGTCTATCCCTTCGTTTCCCATAAGGGATACTTTTAGTTAATTTAATATCTGTAGAAACAATGCTAATGACTGGTTTGCTGTTAATAAATATGTGGGTAAATCTCTGTTCAGGGCTCTCAGCTCTGAAGGCTGTGAGATGCCTGATTTCCCACTTCACACCTCTATATTTCTGTGTGTGTGTCTTTAATTCCTCTATCACCACTGGGTTAGGGTCTCCCCAACCGAGCTGGTCTTGGCAAGTAGCGTTCATTTGTGGGGGCTCAAATCCAGGTCGAAGGGTCGCCAGAGTGACAGTTGGATCGGAAAACTAGCTGGAGGACACCCGAGTACTCTTAAAGCAATCCCCATGGTGAATAAGAAGGGGAGCTCAGAAGCATGAGGGTAACAATAGGACGAGTATGGGTTTGGTTTGTTTCACCTTGGAACTTTTTCACACTGATGACGAGAAGGAACAAGAGTATAGCGAAGTAACAGAAGAGGTTACAGAGCATGTTTATTTGCCAGCTGAAGCTTAAGGGGCAAAGGAAGGAGAGGTTCATCCTTACCCTTCTGCACCCTCTCCTTATTATTTTGAAGAAAATGACCCCCCAGATCTTTCTTTTCCAGAGGACACTGGGCGAAAAGTAGTTGCCCCAGTGCCTCAAGCGACTACTCTTAGTTCTATTCAGGCAGGAATTCAGAAAGCTAGACGAGAGGCTGATTTAGAGGCTTGGCAGTTCCCTGTTAGAATACACCCCGCAGATCAACAGGGAAATATTATAGCTACATTTGAGCCTTTTCCTTTTAAAAAAAGCAATAAATCAGTACAGACCAGGTTCTCCTTTTGTAATGGGACTGCTAAAGAATGCTACTGTTTCCAGTCGGAAGATTCCTACTGACTGGGATTCTCTTACTCCAGCTTATCTAACTCCTGCTCAGTTCTTACAATTTAAAACTTGGTGGGCAGATGAAGCTTCCATTCAGGCTGCTCGCAATACCCAGGCCCAACCTCAAATTAATATAACTTCAGACCAACTTTTGGGGGTTGGCGGCTGCGCTGGTTTAGATGCACAACTGGTCGTGCAGATGATGCCATAGAACAGCTTAGAGGAGTGTGTTAGAGCTTGGGAAAAAAATCACTTCAGGTGGGGAACAATACCCTTCCTTTAGTGCTGTAAAACAGGGACCAAGGGAAACATATGTTGATTTTGTAGCTTGGTTACAGGAGTCTCTTAAAAGGATGATTGCAGATTTGACTGCTCAGGATATAGTGTTGCAGTTATTAGCTTTAGACAATGCTAATCCCGATTGCCAGGCCGCTCTGTGACCTATCAGAGGGAAAGCACATTTAGTTGATTATATCAAGGTCTGTGATGGTATCGGAAGTAATCTGCATAAAGCTACCTTGTTGGCACAGGCAATGGCAGGATGGAGAGTGGATAAAGGAAATACTCCATTTCCTGGGACTTGTTTTAACTGTGGGAAGCATGACAATACTTAAAAAGAATGTAGAAAATATCAGCGAGTCAGGCCATCAGACAGGGGAAAAAAGAAAACTGTTGAACCTGAAATATGTCCAAACTGTAAAAAAGGAAAACACTGGGCTAGTCAGTGTCACTCTAAGTTTGATAAAGATGGGAACCCGATTTCGGGAAACGGCCCTGTTCTAAACTGGGGCATTTCCAGTTCAGGCCATTTCCTCACCCCTGTACAATGTCTGTGCCCTGCCACAACCAGTAGTGCCGCAGTAGATTTATGCTGCACAAAAGCTGTGAGCCTTCTGCCTGGGGAACTCCTGCAAAAGGTCCCAACAGGAGTCTGTGGACCCTTGCCAGCAGGGACAATAGGATTACTTTTAGGAAGGTCTAGTTTTGAGTTTAAAAGGTGTACAAATACATACAGGAGTCATTGATTCCGATTACAATGGGGAAATTCAAATTGTTATATCTACTTCTGTTCCCTGGAAAGCAGAGCCAGGAGAGCACATGGCACAGTTCCTGATTGTGCCGTATGTGGGAATGGGAAAAGTGAAATTAAACGAACAGGAGGATTTGGAAGCACAAATAAACAAGGCAAAGCAGCTCATTGGGTAAATCAAATTAGTGATAAACATCCTACCTGTGAAGTAACTATTCAAGGAAAGAAATTTAAAGGTTTGGTAGATATAGGAACGGACATTTCAATCATTGCTCTACAACACGTGGCCAATTCAACTCACTCAATTTAACATAGATGGAGTTGGTAAAGCTGCTGAAGTATATCAGAGTAGTTATATTTTGCATGGTGAGGGATCCAATGGACAACCTGGGACTATTCAACCAATTATAACTTCTGTACCTATACACTCATGGGGAAGAGACTTATTACAACAATGGGGAGCACAAGTTCTAATTCCAGAACAATTATATAGCCCTCAAAATCAACATACAATGCATGAAATGGGGTATGTGCCTGGTATGGGACTGGAAAAGAATTTGCAAGGTTTGAAAGAACAGCTTCAAGCAGAAAAACAAAGTTCCTAGCAAAGATTAGGAAATAATTTTTGATGGTGGCCATTGTTAAGCCTCCAGAAACTATACCTTTAAAATGGTTAATAGATAAGCCAATTTGGATAGAAAAATGGCCACTAAGTAAAGAAAAACTGGAGGTTTAGAGAAATTAGTTGCTGAACAGTTAGAAAATGGGCACATAGCTCCAACATTTTCCCCTTGGAATTCTCCAGTTTTCATAATTAAGAAAAAATCAAGTAAATGGAGAATGTTAACCGACTAAAGTCAGTTATACAACCTATGGGAGCATTACAGCCAGGATTGCCTTCTTCTGCTGTAATTCCAAAAAATTGGCCTTTAATAGTCATATATTTAAAAGAT
Organism: Rhinopithecus bieti; assembly: GCF_001698545.2. Taxonomy (NCBI): domain Eukaryota; kingdom Metazoa; phylum Chordata; class Mammalia; order Primates; family Cercopithecidae; genus Rhinopithecus; species Rhinopithecus bieti. Next base: position 2,853,879 of record NW_016806920.1, on the reverse strand, counting down.
TGTTTCTTTACTATCCCTTTAGCTGAGCAAGACTGTGAACGGTTTGCATTTACAATTCCTGCAGTAAACAACCTGCAGCCTGCTAAGTATTTTCATTGTTTTACAGATGGGTCTAGTAATGGTAAAGCTTCTTATTTTGGCTCAAAAAGTAAAGTTTTCCAGATGCCCTATACTTCAGCTCAAAAAGCGGAGCTTGTAGATGTAATTGAGGTATTGACTGCTTTTGATATGCCTATTAATGTGATTTCTGATTCTTCATATGTGCTTCATTCCACATAGTTAATTGAAAATGCTCAGTTATGATTTCATACAGATGAACAACTGATGACAAAAACAAAAAAGGAGGAAAAATAGAGATTACAGGACAGCCCATACACAAGTGAGTCTAGCATTATTAACTTTAAATTTTTTGAGCCTGCCCAAAGGCTAGATGTTATCAGCAGTTGAACAGCATCTACAGAAACAGCTGCAAAGACAGAAACAGAACAACTGATTTGGTGGAGAGATCTAATAACAAAAAGTGGGGAAATAAGTAGAATAATAACTTGGGGTAGAGGTTATGCTTGTATTTCTCCAGGCCAAAACAACAACCGATTTGGATACCATCAAGACACCTGAAACCTTACCATGAGCCAGATGTCAAGGAAGAGACTCCGGGAGGATCCTGAGGACCCCCCGGTTGCAGNGGAGAGATCTAATAACAAAAGTGGGGAAATAAGTAGAATAATAACTTGGGGTAGAGGTTATGCTTGTATTTCTCCAGGCCAAAACAACAACCGATTTGGATACCATCAAGACACCTGAAACCTTACCATGAGCCAGATGTCAAGGAAGAGACTCCGGGAGGATCCTGAGGACCCCCCGGTTGCAGCCATGTCGAGACTGATGCTAAGGAGGACCCCAACTGTCACGAGCAATACCCGTCGAACACAGCCACCCACCTGGGGACAGATCAAGAAGCTGTCACAGATGGCAGAAGAAAACCTGAGGAAAGCGGGACAACCAGTCACAATAAATAATTTAATGGTAGCTATGATAGTGGTTATTACCACTGCCACGAGTATTCCTTCAATAAGGGCTGGCAATAATGCCTGGATGCAATCACTCTATGACACAGTTACACATGCTTTCCGATCTCAGTATTTACCATAATAAATCTACTCCTATAATTGAGGCATATCACCCTCAAAAACCTGTTTGTTAACAGGATTGGACCCAGTTGGAAAAAATGAACGTACTTGTTTAGGAAGATTGCATTGCAGAATAGGCAGAGGTGCTGCAAAATGATTCCTATAGAATCATTATTAATTGGTCCCCTAAAGAGATGTTTAGCTTGAATTGCACCTCTCAGTCTGTGTGCCATGGTCATACTATGTTCAGACGATCTGAACAAAATGGTCAGATGGTAGAAATAATAAGAAGTATGACAAAAGTTCCTATTATCTGGAACCATGGCGGTATAGTGGCACCTCAACCTCCAATGATATGGCCCACTCTAGGAGCTAAACATAAGGATTTGTGGAAACTATTAAATGCTCTTCATAAGATCAAAATTCGGGAAAGAATAAAAAAGCATCTAGAAGGACACTCTACAAACGTGTCTTTGGATATAGCAAAATTAAAACAACAAATATTTAAAGCATCCCAGGCACACCTGACCTTAATGCCAGGAACTGGAGTGCTTAAAGGAGCTGCAGACAAATTAGCAGCTAGTAAGCCATGTAAATGGATAAAAACACTTGGAAACTCTGTGATTTCAATGATGACTATGCTTTTAATCTATGTTGTTTGTCTTTGTATAGTCTGCAGATGCGGATCCCGACTCCTGCAAGAAGTAGCTCACTGTGACAAAGCTGCCCTTGCTTTTATCTCTTTGCAGATCACAGAAGGGAGACATGTTGGGAGCAAGCCCCTCAAAAATCTGGCCATAAACTGGCTGCAAAACTGGCCATAAACAAAATCTCTGCAGCACTGTGACATGTTCATAATGGCCCTAACACCCAAGCTGGAAGGTTGTGGGTTTACAGGAATATGGGCAAGGGACACCTGGCCTGCCTAGGGCAGAAAACTGCTAAAAGGCATTCTTAAGCCACAAACAATAGCATGAGTAATTTATGCCTCAAGGGCATGTTCCTGCTGCAGTTAACTAGCCTAACCTATTCCTTTAATTCGGCCCATTCCTTAGTTTCCCATAACGGACACTTTTAGTTAATTTAATATCTATAGAAACAATGCTAATGACTGGTTTGCTGTTAATAAATATGTGGGTAAATCTCTGTTCGGGGCTCTCAGCTCTGAAGGCTGTGAGACCCCTGATTTCCCACTCCACACTCTATATTTCTGTGTGTGTCTTTAATTCCTCTAGCGCTGCTGGGTTAGGGTCTCCCCAACCAAGCTGGTCTCGGCAAGTTTTGTAACTAATACATTGCTGCTTAATTTTACATTAATAATCATAGTCTCTCCATATATAATGAAGTTTTTTTTTATGACCTTTTCCCTACATTTTACTGACAACAGAATTTTGAACAACCTTTTTTGTGTGAAATTATGCTACCTTGGAATGTTATATGTAAGGACAACTTCTTGCTGTCAACTTTAGCTAATTACATCTAATGATGTATTGCATAAGCCTAGTGATCCATCAAACTATCTAGGAAGCTCACAGATAAATAGGCCTCTGTTAAATATATATTGTAAAAGACAATTTTGTACTATTGTCTATTATAATCCATGATATGATAGAAAAATACCAAAGGTAAAGAGGGGGTTACTTCACTGAATGATGAAGCTTTAGGTTTACAATTTTCTTTAGGAAACATTCAGTCTATGTGCCTTGCTATTTTTTTAAATGCATGTTGCTTTTAATTATTTCTTCAAACTCCAGAGAGGTAAATTTAAATCTTATATTTGATGAATCCTATGGACAAGCCTATAGCCAAGTTATTTTATCTTCCCAACCTTCTACTTCTTTCTTTGTTGTTTTTTGTTTGTTTGCTTGTTTTTGGTTAAGAAAGGAATAATTACACTAGTTAAGTAATAAGCAATGGGGGATAGATTTCCATACTGTGTGTGACCACCAAAGCAACTATGTTGGAATCTTTTCCATTCCACACATCATTACTATTCTCTGAGGATCAAGGAGCTCAGTTTAGACATGGAGTATATGTGAACACTGAACAATTCAGACTTGAGCTCAGCGAAGTACTGACACATAGGCCCACCTGATATACTGGTGACTCTAGAATGTCCCAGCCTGAGAATGAGGACAGCTCAATCAGGTTCAAAGAGCAAGGGCTGCTATTTAGACAGCTGACTGGTTTCTAAGAGCTCCCTAGACACCTCTTGTAGGTGATTCCCTCTATTGCGCTTAATAATACTCCAATTATTTGGATCCTTTTCCCAACACTATCTTCTCGAAAGTTATGCTGTTTTTCTTTCCCTCTCTGTTGAGCAAAAAGCACACAGACAAATGTTTATAGCTATGTGGAATTAATAGAAAATAGAGGGTACTGGAGAAAAGTGTACAAGTAGAAAAGTAGCCACGTACTAACCATCACTCTCATTCCTGTTTTCAAAAAGAGAAGTATGCCTCAGTGAGATTCATCTGTAATAGTCATACCATGAAAAAGAATCCTGGTGTGGGATTCTAACTATATTAATGTTTTACATATTGATAAGCACAAGTGAAGGGAACACCTGGAAGACTATGTAATAACAGAATTTTCCTGGTTGAGGAACTGTCCTTATTTGAAAGGGGGAGCCTCTGAAACAAGCAACTAGAATCTGCCAGTGCTTCCACTGAGCTAACTCAAACCTGCTGAGGTGGATTTTTAGTAAGATTCTAAAAGAGAAAGAAAATGAACTTCCAGGGTTCTTCATACTTATTTCTCCTAACTATTCTAGTATTTCAACCCTCATTTTCTATAGGTTGAGGGAGGGGATGGGAAAATGAGGGTTGTCATCATGTTCTCTATGGAATTTTATTTTCAATTTTCTTTACCAACATCACTGTGTACTACTTTTTGGTTCTTGAGAGCCCAATTAGAATTTTTTAAAAACATGAGCACCAATGGTTTCTTTTTCATTGTATTCTAAGATAACAACCCCTCTGGAGACAAGTCTGGAAGAGGGTAGAAATTCTGTAAATAAGCAAAGCATGAAGATAAATATGTCAAGATCTTATCTTGCTATGTCTATTTCACAAGGTTTTTTTGTGAGAATTAATGAGATAAAGTATGTAAATCATTTATCATAACATCTGTTTAGCACAAAGAGATTGATTTATTGAGCTACATTTGGATAGCTATTAGTGGAAGTTAGGTTTGTCACAAAATGTCCAGTATACAGAAGTTGAAAATGAAGAGAATAGCACAGCTAAGGCTCATTTGGTCATGATTATCTACTTAAACTCAATCACTTGAAGATGATTAGTTGATTTGGGGTCCATCTATTAATTACCAAATGAGACTGGCTTTGTTCATTTAGTCTCTAATAAATACCAGCTGTTGTCACTGAAATATACAGAATGTATGGGACCGAACATAGAAAAATTCATAAACCATTTAAAACTGTGTATTAGCAATAAATAAGACTGATATGTAAAGTAAATCAAAATCTAATTTATAATAATACATACATCTAATAACAACTTCCCTGATTTTTAAGGATTATAATTAGGATATATTCATTGTCCTTAAAAAATCCTAAATATTAGATATATTTAGCCCCACTTCTGGGAAAAACAATTAAGGGTGTGAGACTATAACCGGCCTAACTCCACCTAAGTAATAAGTGTGCATGCTGAAACTTAAGTCTAGATCTATTTCATTCTCTAACTTAATTTTGTTAGACCAAACTGCTCAAATCATCCACTTCTCTTTTATCCAGAATAAGTTAGTTAAACAAAATTTCAATGGCTATATGTACAGTATACATATTTTCTGAGATTTATTGTGGAATGTCTTAGAGTTTTTCTAATGGAGAAAATCAAGCGGGACAATAATGGCATGAGAATACTGAGGAATATTTATCTTAATTATTTCTCAGCGCTTTTGGCTAATAAGTAAGCAAAGTCTTTCTCATCTAAACTAAGATTTAAGCATCGGGTTATTATTTAAAAATAGCAAAATGATACCTGAGTCTTAAAGAAAATTAATGAAGCTCCCTAATTATCTGACTTATTACTCAGTTTCAACACGGCATGACAAAATCTGAGTCAAATTTAGGCTAATTTCTATTGATTACTAGGATGGCAACACTGGGTTATTCTTCTTTTCCTTTTGAGCTATAAATCCAAATATGTTAGATGGCCTATAATTTTCACACTGAATAAGTCTTACATTCAAAATCTTCTCTTAATTTTTACTTTCATAAGTAAGCCACAGAACACCTGTGAGGTTACTAATAATAAAACGTTTCTCACTGGGATTATTCTAATAGTTTCTTATGGCATACAACCTAACACTGCCACTGCACATATGGAATAGATAGAAATAAATGCCTGAAAATATGGTCTTTGTATATTGATATTTTCAAAGAAAGAACCCTTGTTTCTGTCAAATTGACACATATTACACAAGTATTAAACCATTTACATTGCCTCTGTTACAATAAGTTTCTATCCTGAGTCCTTCAGTCTAAGCTTTAAAGACAGTAGTCAGATTCAGTATAATAAATAACTATATATAACTATATAGATGATAGACAGATAGATAGATGATAAATAAAATGCATAATTATATATCATACCTAGATATAAACCCATATGCACATTTGAGATACTGCATTCCACAGCCTTATGTCATTTCATCATCACCATCATCATCCAATTATAAAGCGCTCATAACATACAAACTGTAGAAATGATTATTGTTTTCTTAATTTTGTTAAAGTTTGTTTTATTTTGTTTAATGTAAGAAGAGTTCAACAGTCCCTTTTGGAATGTAGCACTACAAATTCAACGTGAATCTTGTCACTTTCTATGCATATATATTCCTCTTTTACCCATGCTCATTATTTCCAGATGAAGGTGCCTAGAATATATGCCCCAAACTCTAATTCCTCCATTAGTAAAATAAAGATGATAATAATAGCTATGTAATATATAACAAGGGTGAGCAAGCCTTTACACTCAGCCCACCAAAATACATGGAAACAACTTTAATCGTAAGATTAACTTCATTGGTGTTCAAAGCTGGGGAAGTACACACACAATATGCTTCAGGAGAAAGGCAATCGAGAAGACCTAACTCAGTAGGAACGGTGGGTTTCTGTTCCACCAATCTTTGTATAGTTATTAGAATTGTCTAAAGAAAATTCCAATTGGTAAAAGATAGTTACAAAGAACTCATCTAATCCAAGCTGTAAGTATTCTCATAATCAGGGAGCAAACTAATAGCATTAAACATCCTAACAAAGACAACAAAATGAAAATTGTCTTCTCATGATAAAATAATAGGCTAAAATAAAAGAAATTCGAATTCCAAATCTGTGCCAAAGAAGCACAGTATTTTTTTTTCTAGTTCATACATTCATTCATCTATGCCTTCATCTAACAAATATTTATTTAGTATCTAAGTTTGTTTGGAATTGTCTTAGGTGAGAGAGAAGGGGAAAAAAATATCTCTGGATTAAGGGAGCTTACATTCCAGGAGGGGGTCCAGTCGGGAGACAAATAATTGCATGCCAGAGAGTGACACATGATAGGGGAAAAATAACCCAGGGAGGGATCAGAGAGAGTGGGGTGATGGGGGTGGGAGATTCCTCCCTGAACATGAAACCTTCTAGAAATGGGATTGTGGGAGAAGAAGATGACCTGGGAATCCTTGTCTTCTTGAGATGACTGATAGAAATATGAGTAAACAACGAATCATGTTAGTTTTGATGACTGCAAGGTTGTAATTCTGGTAAAACTGTGAATATTGGGGTAGAGGAGCAGGAGTAAGGGCCATATCAAATTGTGCAGAAGTCTGAGCACCTCCCTATCTTTCCAAAGTCGATGTAGAGGCTCAGAGAGAGACAACAGTCACTTCTGGATGGTTAGAAAAATCTTAATAATCAAACACTTGGATAGATAAGAAGAAGGTTAAAAACTACTACTTGAAGTTATACAAATCAACAATACTTGCGAACAGAGGAGTGTTTAGAAATATTACAATTAAGAGGCTGGCAGGAGAATAATCATTGTTAAAACTTTTACTTTGAAGGATGAGTATAGTTTGTATTTAAGTCAGAAATAATGCAAGAAATTTACGGGCATACTTTAAAGTAATAAAGTTAAACTCTTTTTAAGGAATGTGAGTTTAGTGAACATGCAACCTATTATATAAAAATAGAATGAGTTGGGGTTTCTCTCAGGAATTTTACAATGTCTAACAAATCTCAACACAAAGAATATAAAATGTGTACCTAAAAGAGCAAATGGAAATTCATATCTCCAATCCACATGTTCTTTTCTATTCTTAGAGAGAAAAAGCACATTAAACAAGGCTCCCACTCCTCCCTGTCACTACTGTTTATTAACACTACATGAGCTTGGGCTAATTTCTTACAAGCTGGAGGAGGTAATCACAGAATCTGGATTTAATATTTATGCTGATTTGCAGCTACCATTGAGAGAGGTTTTCTTTTTTAAAGACTTTAGAAGGATCAGAGTGACAATATGCAATTTCCTGATTAAAAACAAGTAAGTAAACATATTTCAAATCTACTTCGCTGTTGACATTATTCACAAAAAGAAACATTTTAGAGTGATCCAAGAAATAAACCAAATAAACCAAGCAATATATTTACTAAGAACCTTGTACACCAATGGACAAGAAAACCACAAAACAAATAAGCAAACAAAACAAAATTAACAGAAATACACACAAAGCCACATACAAACATACCTCCAAAACACCCCTTCTTTTTCTAGGCTTATATATTTTATATCCTGTGGACAATACTCTTCCAAGTTCTAGTTAATGCATTGAAATTTTGATTTTATGATATGATTTGGCATAAATTAAAATAAATCAAAGTTCTGAAAGAGTATATCAATGTTTCAAATCTTCCAAGATAATATTGGCATTTATTGTACTTCTCCACTCCACATATCATAAAGTTGTTTTTTAGATAATGAATTACAGCCCCATATAAAATACATTAGATTTTCACACAGAGAGCATTCCACTACTGTGATTCAGTCAGAACATATTTCATATGCTGTAGTCAAAAAAGAAATGACAGATTGTTAAAAGAGGATGAACTTTTGATTAATGGAAATGCACACATGGCTACAGAAAAATGATTTGTTGAGAATTCTAAACAAAACGAACAGCAAAAATATTAAAAGATACAAGAAATGTCAAGTTATAATAGTCTGCACCCATTCAAATATGATGATTATAATTTATAATTTTACAAATATTCAAAACTTTAATAATTGAGAAAGTTTAAGAAATAATGGTGAAACTAAGTATTAAAAATGTCAATTTTTTTTCGTCATGATTGTCCTCTCCTTTCTGAATTTTGTGTAAGTTATTATCTGGCTTCTCTTTATAATTTTACTGTACCTGTGTGTGCTCCTAAACAATGTATCATTTAGTTTAGCCTGATTTTTAAAAATGAAATCATACAGTGTATATACTTCTGGTACTTTTATTTTAATCAACATTATTTTTTTGAGATCCATCCAGGTCTTGTACAGTTCAATCATTTTCAGTGTCATACAGCACTCAATTGTAAGAATGTATTGCAATTTATTCTTAGTTTTACTGTCAATAGATATGAGTTGTTTGATTTTTTTTGGTTTTCTTCTTTTTACTTATAGTGATGCTATAAACATGTCTACATTTTCTGACATGTGCAAAAGTTTTTCTAGAGTATCTATGGAGTGGAATTTTGGACTTGTAGCATGTGTGCATATTTAAATTTATCAGGTAATACAAATTTGTTTCCTGTAGTGTTGCTAGCAAACTATACTCCTACCTTCAGTGTATGTGAATCTTTCCTTCTTTACATCCTCACCAACATTTAACAATGAAAAACATTATTTTGACAATCTGATGAGGTAAAGTCAAACCTTTTATTATTAAATAGCATCGTTACTATCAATGAGCCCAGGCATCGATTTATTTTATGAGACTTTCGTGTTTCCTTAGTGACTTGACTATTTGTGCCTATGTCAATTTCCTATTGTCATTTGCCTTTTACTGACTGATTAGTAGAAATATTTTACATATTTGGAGTACAATACTTCGTCAGTTATTACCATTGCAAGCAACTTATCCCAGATAGAGTTTTGTTTCATAACTTTCTTTATGGTATATTTTGATGAGCAGTTGTTTTTAAAAGTTTTTGAAATTAAGCTTTATATGTTGAGTTAGCTTTATTTTAAAATACAGTTGAAGAAATGAAGCTAAGAGAACATTTGTATCCTTCAACCAATTTCCCCCAATGGCAACAACTTGAAAACTGTAATGCAGTTTTATGTACAGCCAGTATACTGACATTTTATGGTTAAAATACAAAGCACTTTCAGCTATACAAGAATCCCTCCCTTTTATAGCCATATCTACCTCCTTTTCCAACACCCTTAATCCCTGGCAATGACTACTATGTTATCCAGCTCTATGATTTTGTCATTTCAAGAACGTTATATAAATAAAATCAAATAATGTGTAATTTTTTGAGATTGCCTTTTCAGACTTAGCTTAGTTCTCTAGAGATTCATTTAGGCTTGTTTGTACAACCATAGGTCATTACTTTTTATTACCCAGTGATATTTTATGATACGAGTGAACCAAAGTCTATTCACACATTAATGTTTCCACATTTTGGCTATTATGGGGGAAATTGCAGTAAATATTTCTCTACAAGTTTTTGTGGAAGCATAAGTGTTCATATCCCTGATATAAATACCCAGGCTTACAGCTGCTCAGTTATATAGTAGTTGAATGTTTAGTTTTTAAAGAAGCTGCCAAAATGCTACCCAAAGTGTCCATACAATTTTACATTTCCACAAACAAGGTATGAGTAATCCATTTTCTCCACATCTTCACGAGTATTTGGTTTTGTTACTATATATTGTTTTAAATTTCAGTAATTTTAATACATAGATAGTGATCTGTCATTGTGGTTTTAATTTACATTTCCCTAGTGGTTAATGACATTGAGAATCTTCCCTTCTTTTATTTGCCATTTGAAATGTTTCTTCACTGAAATGTCTCTTTTATCTTTTGTCCATATCTAACTGAAATTTTACAGTTGAGTTTTTTTTTTAAAAAAAAAACAGCTTTATTTAACGTGTAGTTGTTGTAAAATAAAACTCCATATATTTAATGTATTCAATTTAGTGGATTTGAACATATGCATACACCCATGAAACCATCACCACAATAAAGGCAATATACATCCCTCACTTCCAAAATTTTTCTCATGCATCTTTTTTTTTTGGTTGTTTAATTGTGTGTGTGTGTGTGTGTGTGTGTGTGTGTGTGTAAGAATATTTGAACTCTACTTGCTTCACACATTTTTAAGCGTACAATACAGCAATGTTAGAGTACTGGCAATACAATGTACTACAGATCTCTAGAATGTATTCATCTTACATAACTAAAACTTTACACCCATTGAACAACTCCCCATTTCTCCCTCCCCTTTAGCCCTTTCTAACTATTCTAACCTCTGCTTCTATGAGTTTGACAATTTTAGATGACTCATATAAATGGGATCATGCAGTATTTGACTTTCTGTGGATAGCCTATCACTAGTATAATATCCTCCAGGTTCATCCACTCTATTGCAAATGGCAGGATTTTCCTCTTTCTAAGGCAGAATAATACTCCGTTGTATGCACATACTATATTTATTTTGTTCATTTGCCCATGGACATTTTGTTGTTTTCATATCTTGGCTATTGTGAATAATGGTGCTATGAACGTGGGAGCACAGATATCTCTTCAAGATACTGACTCCATTTCCTTTGGATACGGAATTGTCAAATCATACAGTAGTTTTGTTTTTAATTTTTTGAGGAACCACCACACTGTTTTACGTAGCAGCTGTACCATTTTATATTCCCACCATGTACAAGGGTTTCAATTTTTTTCACATCCTCACCATCACTTATCTTTTGACACACATATTTGCTATTGAGTGTTGCAGTCCTTTATGTATTTTAGATGTAATCCCTTATCAGATATATGAACTTACAATATTTTCCCATTCTGTAGGTTGTCTTTTCACTTGGACTGTTTTCTTTGCTGTGCAGAAGCTTCTTCATTTGATATAATTTTACTTGTCTAGATTTGCTTTTTTTTATGCTTCTGGTGTTATGCCCAAGAAATCATTACCAAGACAAATGTCAAGAAGCACTTCCCCCATCTTTTTCTCAAAGAGTTTTATGGATTCAGGTCTTATTTTTAAGTCTTTAGTCCATTTTGAGTTGATCTGTTTGTGTGGTGTAAATTATGGGTCCAATTTCATTTTTTTTTTTTTTTTTTTTGCATGGGGACATTCAATTTCCCAGTACCATCTATTGAAAAGAATATCCTTTCCCCATTGTGTATTCTTGGCAATTCCATCAAAGATCACTTGACTGTATACACATGAGTTTACTTATTCGTTCCCTGTTTTCTTCCACTGGTCACTGTGACTGTCTTTATGTCAGTTCCATACTCTTTTAATCACTTTAGCTTTTTAGTATATTTAATTTTTTTTACTTTTAATTTTTGTGGGTACATAAAAGGTATATATATTTATGGGGTATGTGAGATATTTTGATGCAGGCATATAATGTGTAATTATCACATAAGGGTAAATGGGGTATCCATCATCTCAAGTACTTATCCATTTTTGTGTTATAAATAATCTAATTACAACTCTTGGTTATTTTAAAATGTACAATAAAATATTGTTGACTGTAGTCACACTGTTGTGCTATCAACTACTAGATCTTATTCATTCTATGTGAGTATATTAATGTACTCATTAATCATTCCTACTTTTCTCCCACCTCCCTCACTCCTTCCCAGCCTCTGGTAACCATCCTTCTCTCTATCTTCACGAGTTCAATAGTTTTAATTTTTAGCTCCCACAAATAAGTGAGAATGTATGAAGTTTGTATTTCTGTGCCTGGCTTATTTTAATTAACATAATGACCTCTAGTTCCCTCCATGTTGTTGCAAATGACAGGACCTAATTTTTTTTTTATGGCTGAATAGTACTTCATTGTATATATGTACTATATTTTCTTTATCCATTTAACTGTTGATGGATGTTTAGGTTGCTTTCAATCTTGGCTATTGTGAACAGTACTGCAACAAGCTCAGGAGTGCAGATATATCTTCAATATGCTGATTTCCTTTCTTTTATGTATCTACCTAGCAGTGGGATGCTGGAGCATATGGCAGCAGTATTTTTAGTTTTCTGATGAACCTCCAAACTGTTCTCCATATTGTTTGTACTGATTTGCATTCCCACCAACAGGGTACAAGGACTCCTTTTATATAATATCCTCTCCAGCATTTACTATTGCCTGTCTTTTGGATAAAAGTCATTTCAATTGGAGTGAAATGCTATCTCGTTGTAGTTTTGATTTGCATTTTTTTGATGATCAATGATGTTGAGCACATTTCCATATACCTGTTTGTCATTTGTATATCTTCTTTTCAGAAATGCCTATTCAAATCTTTGCCCTATTTAAATCAGATTATTAGATTTTCTCTTATTGATTTGTTTGAGCTGCTTATAGATTCTGTTATTAATCCCTTGCCAGACAGATAGCTTGCAAATATTTTCTCCCATTCTGTGGGCTGTCTCTTTACTTTGTTGATTGTTTCTTTCATTATACAGATACTTTTTAACTTGATGTAATCCTATTTGTCCATTTTTACTTTAGTTGACTGTGCTTGTGGGATATTGCTCAAGAAATCTTTGCCCAGACCAATGTCCTGAAGAGTTTCTCCCAAGTTTTCTTGTAGATGTTAAATAGTTTGAGGTCTTAAATTTAAGTCCTTAATTCTTTATGATTTGATCTTTACAAGCAAGAGATAAGAGTCTGGGTTCATTCTTCTGCATATGCATATCCAGTTTTACCAGCACCATTTATTGAAGAGACTGTCTTTTCACCACTGTATGTTCATGGCAACTTTATAAAAAATCAGTTCATTGTAGGTATATGGATTTGTTTCTGGGTTTTCTATTCTGTTCCACTGATCTATGGGTCTGGTTTTATGCCAGCATCATGATATTTTGGTTACTATATCTCTGTAGTAGAATTTGAAGTATAATGTGATTCCTCCAGTTTTTTTTTTTTTTTTTTTTTTTTAGTTTAAAATAGTTTTGGGTATTCTGAGTCTTTTGTGATTCCATATACATTTTAGAATTGTGTTTTACTGTATTTTATGAAGAACATCATTGGTATTTTAATAGAGATTGCATTGAATCTTTAGTACAGACATTTTACAATATTTATTTTTCCAATTTATGATCATGAAATATCTTTCAATTTTTTTGTCCTTTTCTATGTTTTATAGTTTTCCTTGTAGAGATCTTTCATATCTTTGCATAAGTTAATTCCTAGGTATTTTACTTTATTTGTAGCTATTATAAAATGGAATCACTTTCTTGATTTCTTTTTCAGATTGTTCACTGTTGGCATATAGAAATGCTCCTGATTTTAGTACGCTGATTTTGTATCCTGCAAATTTACTGGCTTCCTTTATCAAATATTATAGTTTTTCGTGGAGTCTCTAGGTTTTTTTTAAATATAAGATCATGTTGTCTGCAAACAAAGATAATTTGACTTTCTCTTTCCTAATTTTGATGCCCTTTATTTTTTTTTCTTGTCTTCCAGTACTATGTTGAATAACAGTGTTGAAAGTGGGCATCCTTGTTATGTTCCAGGTTGTAAAGGACAGGCTGTCAGTTTTTTCCCATTCAGTATGATAGGCCTGTGATACATGACATTTATTGTGCTGAGGTATGGTGTTTCTATATCCATGTTTTTAGAGTTGTTATCATAACAGAATGTTGAATTTTAACAAATGCTTTTTCAGCATCAATTCAAATAATTATATGGTTTTTGTCTTTCATTCTGCTAATATGATGTATCACATTAATTGATTTGCATATGTTGAAACTTTCTTGCATCCCTCAAGTAAATACCACTTGGTCATGTTGAATGAACTTTTTAATATGTTGTTGACTTCAATTTGCAAGTATTTTGTTGAAGATTTTTGCATCAATGTTCATCAGTGATATTGGTCTATAGTTTTCTTTTTTTCATGTGTCCTTGTCTGGTTTTGTCTCAGGGTAACACTGGCCTTGTAGAATGACTTTGGAAGTGTTCCTTTCTACTTTATTTTTCAGAATAATTTGAGTAGGATTGGTATTCATTTTCTTTAAATATTAGGTAGAATTCAGCAGTGAAGCCATTGGGTCCCAGGCTTTTCTTTGCTGGGAGACTTTTTATTACAGCTCCGATCTTATTACTTGTTATATTTCTCTGTTCAGGTTTTGGATTTTTTCATGGTTCAGTCTTTGTAGGTTGTACGTGTCTAGCAATTCATACATTTCCTCTAGATTTCCCAATTTATTGGCATATAGTTTCTCAGTAGCCCCTAATGACCCTTTGAATTTCTGCTGTACCAATCGTAATACCTCCTTTATGATCTCTCAATTTATTTGGGCCTTCTCTCTTTTTTATTAGTCTGGCTAAAGATTTGTCAATTTTGTTTATGTTGCCCAAAAACATTATTTTAGTTCATTAATCTGCATTGTTTTCTTCATTTCTATTTCATTCATTTCTGCATTGCTTTTTCCTTGTTTTTTCATTTCTATTTCATTTATTTATCCTCTGAATTTATAATTTCTTTTTTTCTATGAATTTTAAATTTTGTTTACTCTTGCTGTTTTTGTCCTTTAAGATGCATTGTTAGGTTGTTTATTTGAAGTTTTTCTACTTTGTTGATACAGGCTCTTATACCTATAAACTTTCCTCTTAGTACTGCTTTTGGTGTATCTTAAAGGTTTTTGTAGGTTGTGTTTCCATTATCATTTGCTTCAAGAAATGCTTTAATTTCCTTCTTACTTACTTTATTGACCCATTCAGGAGCATATTGTTGAATTTTCATGTCTTTGTATAGTTTCCAAAATTTCTCTTCTTAATGATTTCTAGTTTTCATTGTGGTCACAGAGTAAGATACTTGATATAATTTCAAGTTTTTTGAATTTTTTAAGACTTGTTTTGTGATATATCCTATGGTCTATCCTTGAGAATAGCCCATGTCCTAAGGAGAAGAATGCGTATTCTATAGCCATTGGATGAAATGTTCTGTGTATATCTATTAGGTCCATTTAGTCTATAGTGCAGACTAAGTCTACTGTTTCTTTGTTAATTTTCTGTCTGGATGATCTATCCAATGCTGAAAGTGGGGTGTTGATGTCCCTGCTATTATTGCATTAGAGTCTGTCTCTTTAACTCTAATAATATTTGCTTTATATATCTGGATGCTCCAGTGTTGGGTGCATGTATATTTAAAATTGTAATATCCTCTTGCTGAATTGACTACTTTATCATTATATAATGACCGTCTTTGTATCTTCTCATAGTTTATGTCTTGAAATATATTTTGGCTAAGTATAGCTACTCCTACTCTTTATTGGTTTCCATTTGCATGAAGTATCTTTTTCCATCTCTTTATTTTTAGTCTATGTGCATGTTTATAGATGAAGTATGCTTCTTCTAGGCAACAGATCATTGGGTCTTTTTTAAAATCCTTTCAGCCCTCTATGTCTTTTGATTTGAGTTGAATCCATTTGCATTCGGTGTTATTGTTGATAAAGACTTACCCATGCCATTTTTTTTTTTTTTTGTAAAGGTGATTTTCTCTGGTGGTAGTTCTTAATTTATTGCTTTTTATTTTTTTGTATCTGTTAGTTTTTTAATTTGAGATTACCATTGGGCTTGGGTAATATCTTGTAACCCATTATTTTAAACTGATGACAAAACTAATTACATACACAAGTAAAAAGAAAACTAATAAAATTCTACACTTTAACTTTATATCTCCACTTTTTACCTTTGGGTTTTGTATATTTATATCATATTGTACTGTCTATGTCTTGAAAAGTTGTTGTAGTTACTATTTTGATCAGTTCATCGTTCAGTTTTTCTACTTAAGACATGAGTAGTTTATACACCACAACTACAGTATTATAATATTGTATGTTTTTCTATGTATTTACTATTACCAGAGAGTTTTTTCCCCTTGAGATAATTTCATATGGCTCTTTAATATGCTTTTTTCAGGTTAAAATACTCCCATTAGCATTCCTTGTAGGAGAGAACTGGTATTGCTAAAAACTCTCAACTTTTGTTTGTTTTGGAACGTCTTTTATTTTTTCTAGATGTACTATTCTAGGATAAAACTGTTCCTTTTGTTTTGTATTTTAAGCACATTAAATTCATCATGCCACTCTCACTTGGCCTGTAAGATTTCCACTAAGAAGTTTGCTGGCAGACATATTGGAGCTCTATTGTATTTTATTTGTTTCTTTTCTCTTGTTGCTTTTAGGATCCTTTCTTTATCCTTGACCCTTGGGGGTTTGCACAATTAATGTCTTGATGTAACCTTATTCATGTTAAATCTTCTTGGTTTTCTGCAACCTTTTTGTATTTGAATATTTACATCTTTCTCTAGATTTGGGAAGTTCTCTGTTATTATCCCTTTGAATGAACTTTCTTCCCCCATATTTCTATCTCTTCTTCAAAGTCAGTAACTCTTTTATTTGCCCTTTTGAGGCTGTTTTCCAGATCTTATAGGCATTTCTCTTTTTTTTTTCTTTTGTCTCCTGTGATTATGTATTTTCAAATAGCCTGTCTTCAAACTCACTAATTCTTTCTTGTGATTAATTAATTCTGCTATTAAGAGGCTCTGATGAATTCGTCAGTATGTCATGGGCATTTTTCAACTCCAGAATGTCTACCTGATTCTTTTAAATTATTTCCATCTCTTTGTTAAATTTATCTGAAAGTATTATGAATTCTTTCTCTGTGTTATCTTGAATTTTGTTGCCTTTCAAAAAAAATCTATTTTGAATTCTCTATCTGAAAGGTCACATATCACTGTCTCTCTAGGGTTTGCTACTAGTGCCTTATTTAGTTTGTTTGGTGAGGTTATGTTTTCCTGGATGGTCTGATGCTTGTGGATGTTCATCAGTGTCTGGGCATTAAAGATTTAGGTGTTTATTGTAGTCATCACAGTCTGGGCTTGTGTCTGACAGTTCTTCTTGATAAGGCTTTCCAGGTATTTGAATGTACTTGAGTGTTGTGATCTTATTTTTGGTCACTGTAGCTGTATTTCCATTAGGAGCCACCCAAAGCCCAGTAACACCATGGATCTTGCAGACTCGTAGAAGTAGCAACTTGGTGGTCTTTATGAGATCCTGAAGAATTCTTCAAATTACTATGCAAAGCCTCTTGTTCTCTTCTTTTACTTTCTCCCAAGCAGGTGAAGTCTCTCTCTCTGTGTCTTACACAAGGCCCACAGTGAGTACTGTCTGGGTACCACTGCTGATTATTCTGGGCCTAAGGGCTCCTTAATCAGCAAGTGATGAATTCTTTCAGTACTAGGTCCTTCCTTTCAAGACAACAGGTACCCTTCTGGCCCAGGGTATCTCTAGAAATGTTATCCAAGAATGAGAGCCTGGAACGGATGCCTCAGGACTCTGCCCAGTACCCTGTCCTTGTGTGACTGAGCTGGTATCCAAGTTAAAAGACAAAATCTTCTTTACTCTTCCTTCTCCTCTCCTCAAGCAGAAGAAAGGAGTCCCAGTTGGAGTTGCATGCTGTGTTGCTTGGGGTTAGGGGACATGTGGCACAAGCACTTCCTTGGTCACCCTGGGTGGTGTCTCACTAGGTTGGGTGCCCCCCATGCCTACTGGCTTTGAACCCAAAATAGCACCAGAAATTGACCAGGCATTGCAGTTCTTGTGACTTAAACTGCCTTTCAAGTTTATTTAGAATACCAGAGCCCTTTAACCTATGGTGCTGAGGCTTGATGGAATGCAGATTCCAATGATTCCCCTCTGGCTATGGCTAGTCTAAATGCTCCCTCCATGGGCACTGATTAAGTTCTGCCCAGCATTGTTTTTGATGTGACTGGGCAGCACTAAGTTCCAATGCAATGTCTTACAATCATTGTGCTCTCCCTTTCCCCAAATCACAGATTCTATCTCCATGTCATGCTGCCACTGCTAAGGAATGTGGGAATTCAGCAATTCAAGACTGAATTCAATATAATTCAATTCCTACCCTCTTTGGTATCTTTATCAGTGATATGAAGTTGAAACCAGGTACTGTGATTGCTTATCTGATTTTTGGTTCTTATGAAGGTGTTTTTTGTTTGTTTGTTTGTTTGTTTTGTGTGTGTGTGTGTGTGTGTGTAGATACTTGATCAATTTGGTGTTCCCAGTGAGAGATGCTAGGTGGAGGCTTCCCTTCAGCCATCTTGCTCCATCTCCTCCCTCCAGCTTTGTAATATAGTTTGAAGCTAGGGACTGTAGTGTCTCCAGCTTTGTTCTTTCTTCTCGAGATTGCTTTAGCTCTTAGCAGTTTCTTTTTAGTTACATAAGTGTATTAGGATTGTTCTATCTCTTTTAAAAAAAAATGCCATTGGGGTTAGGATGAGGATAACTTGGTATCTATGGATCACTTTGGGCAGTATGGACATTTTAATAATATTAAATCCTCTAATCCATGATTGCAGAATGTCTTTCCATTTATTTTCTTCTTCTGTAACTTATTTAAGCAATGTTGTATGGTTTTTCAGTACACAAACCTTTTACCTCCTTCTTAAGTATTTTATTCTTAGGTTTATTTCTAAGCATTTCATTCTTTATGATGCTATTCTAAATGACACTGTTTTTTCTTAGTTTCCCTTTCAGATATTCATTGTTAGTGTATAGAGGCGACAACTGGTTTTTGCATGTTGGTCTCATTTCTTGCAACTTTATTGAATTTATTTAGTAGTTCTAAAAGTTGTTTGTGAAATCTTAATGGTTTTCTTAATATAAGAACGTGTCATCTGCAAATTCACAATTTTCCTTCTTTCTTTTAGACTTGGGTGACCTTTTATTTATTTATTTTTTTTTCTTGCTTAATTGTCCTGGCTGGAACTCTCATTTACTATGTTAAATAGACGTGTCAAGAGTAGGCATTCTTGTCTTACTCCTGATCTTAGAGGAAAAACTGTGAATTTTTCACCATTGAGTCTGAAGTTAGCTGCAGACTTTTCATATATGACCTTGATTATATTGAGGTAAATTCCTTCTATACCTAGTTTGTTTAATGTTTTTATCATGAAAAGGTGTTGAATTTTGTCAAATGCATTTTCTGCATTAATGGAGATGATCGTATGATTTTCATCCTTCATTCTGTTATTGTAAGGTATTATATTTATTGACTTACATATATTAGACCATCCTTGCATTTCAGGAATAAATCCCAATTGATTATGGTCTATGATGCTTTTGATGTAATGTTAAATTCAGATTCCTAGTATTTTGTTGAGGGTTTTTGTATGAATATTCTGCAGGGACATTGACCTATAGTTTTGTCATCTTGTGGTATCTTTGTCTGGCTTTGGCATCAGGGCAATGCTGGTTTCATAAAATGTGTTTTAAAGTGTTATCTTTAATTATTTTGGAAGAGTTTAAAAAGGATTGCCATTAATTATTTAAATGTTTGGTGGAATTTAGCAGTGAAGATATCTGGTCCTGGGCTTTTCTTTGTTGGGTGGGTTTTGATTGTTCATTCAATCTTCTAATTCATTATTCATCTGTTCAAATTTTCTACTTCTTCATGATTCGTTCTTAGTATGTTGTATGTTTCTAGAAATCTATCTGTTTCTTCTAGTTTACCCAATGTACTGGTGTAAAATTTTTGGTAGTAGTCTCAGGATCCTTGTTATTTCTGTGGTATCAGTTGTAATGTCTCCTCTTCAAGTTCTGATGTTATTGGAATCTTCTTTCTCATTTTCTTAGTCTATCTAAAGCTTTGTCCATTTTGTTTACCTTTTCAAAAAAGCACTTCACTTTTGGCCGGGCGCGGCGGCTCAAGCCTGTAATCCCAGCACTTTGGGAGGCGAGACGGGCCCCGGATCACGAGGTCAGGAGATCGAGTCCCATCCTGGCTAAACACGGTGAAACCCGCGCTCTAGCTAAAAAATACAAAAAACTAGCCGGGCGATGTGGCAGGCGCCTGTAGTCCCAGCTTACGTGGGAGGGCTTGGAAGGCAAAAGGAAAAGGAATGGCGTGAACCCAGGAGGTGGAGCTTGGGCAGTAAGATGAGATCCCGGCCACTGCACTCCAGCCAGGCTTGGGCCCGGCAGAGCGAGACCTCCCGTCTCAAAAAAAAAAAAAAAAAAAAAAAAAAGCACTTCACTTTTGTTAACTAATGTTTTACTGGTCTCTATTTTATTCATTTCGCTTCTAACCTTTATTATTTCTTTCCTTCTGCTAATTTTGGGGTTAGTTTTTTCTTCATCTACTAACTTCATGAAGTGGTAATGTTAGAATGCTTGAGATCTTCTTTTGTTTTTAATATAGGCATTTACCACTATAAACTTCCCTCTTCGTATTGCTTTTGCCACATCTCTTAAGTTTTCGTATGTTGTGTTTTTATTTTCATTTGTCTGAAGATATTTTCTGATTTTCTTTTTGACTTTTCTTTGACCCATTGGTTGTTTAGAACTGTTTAGTTTAATAACCACATGTTTGTGGATTTTCCAACTGGCCTTCTGTTATTGATTTCTAGCACCATCCTTTGTGGTTGAAAAGATACTTATTATGAATTTAGTCTCCTTAAATTTGTTAGGACTCATGTAGTGACATAACATATCATTTATCCTGGACAATCTCCTGCATGCCCTTGAAATGAACATATATTCTGCTGCTATTTAGTGAAATATTCTGTATGTATCTGTTAGGTCAATTTGGCCTGTTGTATTGCTCAAGTCTAATGTTTCCTTCTGGATTTTTCTGTATGGATGCTCTATCTCTTACTGAAACCGGGTTATTGAAGCTTCCTACTATTATTGTATTGCTCTATATGTTTCCCTTTAGTCCTGTCTATGTTTGCTTTATATGGTTATGTTGTCTGTTGTTGGGTGTGTGTGTGTGTGTGTGTGTATATATATGTGTGTGTATATATATGTGTGTGTGTGTATATATGTGTGTGTGTATATATATGTTATAACTTCCTATTGAATGGATCCACTTAATTATAATATAATGCCCTTCTGTCTCTTTTGACTCTTTTGACTGTTTTTGATGTAAGATTCATTTTGTCTGATATAAATACAGTCACCCCTGCTCTCTTTTGTTTACCATTTGCATGGAATATGAGGACAAAATCTAGGTGGGTCTTATATTTTTATCAATTTAACCACTTTATGTGTTTTGATTGGAGAGTTAAGTCCACTTATGTTTAATTATTGATAGGGAAGTGCTTACTATTGCCATTTTGTTGTTCTCTGTCTCATAGTTCCTTTGTTTTTCTCTTATTTTTTGCTGTTTTCCATTGTGTTTGTTGATTTCTTAAATTTTTAGTGATACTCCTTTATTCTTTTTTGCTTTTGTGTCTCTCATATGATATTCTCTTTGTGGTGATTATGAGGCTTATGTTATACATCCTGGGGTTATAACAGCTGATAACAACTTAACTTCAATCACATACACTACATATTTATATTTCTTCCCAATTCACATACACATACATAATTTCTTCATATCTATACTTCTTCTCAATTCACATACACACATATAATTCCTTAATCCAACTTAAATTAAATTTGTAAATTTGGTGAATTATGTATCTGTTTACTTACATTTCTTCTCAGGTAAGTAACAAATTGCCTCAGAACTATTTATGTAAAATTTACCATTTTCCCCTGTAAATATAAAATGCTATCTATGATAAATAATATTTTCATGTGTTTGTAGATTAATGTTTAGGTTTTAAATTTTCTCATTGCTTTTTGCTTGTTTGCTTGTTTGTTTATCTTTGAGAAAATGCCAGTCTGCCTTAATTATTCTGGCTGTATAACTCCTGATACCTGGTTGGATCTTCTGTGCTGCCTGAAGAATTATTATCTGTCTATCCTACTGTATATAGTATAGAATAT
Source organism: Rhinopithecus bieti (assembly GCF_001698545.2). Classification (NCBI taxonomy): domain Eukaryota; kingdom Metazoa; phylum Chordata; class Mammalia; order Primates; family Cercopithecidae; genus Rhinopithecus; species Rhinopithecus bieti. Next base: position 2,831,706 of record NW_016806920.1, on the reverse strand, counting down.
ATTTTAAAATCTACTGAAGTTTTTTTAACTCTCTGAGTTTTTATTTTTTAAATTAAGCTAAAGATATAATTGAATTTTGTGAGAATTGTATCTTATATGTGAATATGTATGTTGTTTATTTAACTCTTATTTAAATACAATTTTATGTTTGTATATATTTTCCATCTTACAATGGATTTTTTCCCCAGATATCTTTTTATTATTTATATTATAAATAATATTTTAATGGCATCTTTGAACTACTCATGCCTTTGTGAAATGCAGATGATTTGTATATGAATTTTATATCTAGATATCTTGCTAAACTCATAATTCTCTCTCCCTCCCTCTCTTTTTGTCACTCCCTCTCTCCTCTCTTTCTCATATACACCCACACATGTCCTAGTTGTTTTGAAGAATTCTGCTCATACTATTCTCAGTAGGATTTCTTGCTTTGATGTAGGCAAACTCACGGATTTATCTTTTGGCTTGCCAATTTGTAAATTCAAATTTAGAATCATTCTACAGATTGTTTGATATTCTATGTATAAGTGGATATTCTCTATAAAAAATATAATTTTCATTATTTGACTTTTGCTTTTTAATAATACAATCTAATTACATTGATTATTGCTTTCTGATAATAATCCCTTTATTTTTCTCCTGCTTATTGCATAAATATTATCTTTCAGTATGATGGAAATAAATTTTGCAGCTTTATTGATATTATAAAATCTTCTGACATTATCTACTTTGTCTTTATTATAAGAAAATGAATAACGGCTTAAAATCACAACACAGTTACGTTTCCAAGCATTTCTTGCATTTTTAAATTTCTTTATATTTTAATACCCTGGCATTTTAAACCACAAGCTTTACAAATATATTTTTACTACTTGCCTCTTATGATACAAAATACCTTCTTTTCATTTATGTTTTATAATCTATGTTTTACTATTTCATGTAAAAACTTAACCATATTATTCATTTGATTTGAATTTACTGAATAAAACTGTATAGTTCTTTCATTTTTAAATTTAAGAAAGTTTTAGTTTTCACTCCAATAAGCAGGCACAGATTTCTAAGATTATTCATGTGACAGAGAAAAATCAAATTATTTGTGTTTATTACGCATTAATACATATGTTTACTGTGTATACTTTGAGCAAAACCTTTTCTAATTTTCATACTTTGTTTCACTTTTCAAAATTTAAAACTTTTGCTATATATTCAATGCTCTTAATGTTATGTCAATGTTTACTAGTTATTACAAATACTTCCTCCTAAAATTTTCTTTTAAAAGTTTTAACATTTATTATTCTATGTAACAACTTAGGATGACAAATAAATAAAGTATTTGCTATATTTTTATTTTCCACCCATTCTTGTATACATGGGTTTTGGTAAGTGTAATATATATCTTAATATCTCGCTTATCTTTAAGTCATCTACATTTAACATATTCTCATAATAGTAAAGTTAACATTACCTTTCAGATTTGTAACATATTAAAGTACCTTTAGATGCAATTTTTATTAACTATTATTTTTAATGTTTACCATGTATTCAGATACACTAGTAATTTTATATTCTTATGTTTCTATTTTAATTAAACTGTTAGCTGACTGAGTTGCTCTTTAACCATTTTGTCCAGACATATGCATGTTTAGTAAATTTTCTGAGCCCTTGAGCATTTTCAGAATGTTTTTCTCTTTTCTTTCAAATATCAAAAACATGTAGATTATTATAAAATTTGAAACACACTAACAATTAATCTCAAAACTCTATAGACACTACCAGCTCAGTAATAATCTACTGCAAATAGAACACCAAAACAGCTTGATTTTGTTTTCTCGAGGAAATTTGGGTAAGTATAGAATTATTTTCATTAACCTATTATGGGAAGTTTAAGATAATTTTTCCTGGTGTCTCTTTGCATTAACTCAACTAATGTTTAATGAGCTCTCTTTTCCTACATAGGTATACTTTTTTAAGCCTCAGGAGAAATTATTTTAAATTATTTTATCTTTGATTATAAATTTTGTTCTGGTTGTTGCCCTTTTATAATCAGAAAAGTACTTAATTCATAGTTTGGCTTCTGTCCACTGTCACCCATATCCTTTTACAGATGACAAGGTTTTCATTTTTAAAAAATATTTTCCTGGTCTATAAAGTAAAGATATTTCACAGGCCTACAATTCATTAAAATCCTGAGTACCATAAGATATTCCCTTTGTTCTCCTAGAATATTCTTTATAGAATCCATCTGTGTTTTCTTTTTTCTTTTTTTCTTTCTTTCTTTCTTTTTCTTTCTTTCTTTCTTTCTTTCTTTCTTTCTTTCTTTCTTTCTTTCTTTCTTTCTTTCTCTTATTGGTTTATATGTAATTCAAACAATTAACATTTATGTAGACCTGTGCTACT
>NW_016806920.1:2818874-2828119 GCF_001698545.2 Rhinopithecus bieti | reverse complement strand
TTACAGATGACAAGGTTTTCATTTTTAAAAAATATTTTCCTGGTCTATAAAGTAAAGATATTTCACAGGCCTACAATTCATTAAAATCCTGAGTACCATAAGATATTCCCTTTGTTCTCCTAGAATATTCTTTATAGAATCCATCTGTGTTTTCTTTTTTCTTTTCTTTTCTTTTTTCTTTTTTTCTTTCTTTCTTTCTTTTTCTTTCTTTCTTTCTTTCTTTCTTTCTTTCTTTCTTTCTTTCTTTCTTTCTTTCTTTCTCTTATTGGTTTATATGTAATTCAAACAATTAACATTTATGTAGACCTGTGCTACTAGTCACATACAGCCATTTAACTAAATTTAAATTTAGTTAAATTTAAATTTAAATACAGCCTTTTAACTTTAGTTAAATGGCTGTATGTGACTAGTAGCACAGGTCTACATAAATTAAACTAGTTAAGTTAAATTAAAAAGTAAATTTCTCTGTTACACTAAACACATTTCACATACTTAATGACGTCTTTGAGTTACAAATCTTTGAGACTGTCGATTTTGTCAGTTGGAGGCTCTGGTAAAGAATCTACTTGGAGGAACACATTTGAGTTTTGTACCTATTGCCTTCCTGACATAGCTAATAGTTACATCATCTTTGAAAACTTTGCATCTGACAAGAGACTAATATCCAGAATCTACAAAGAACTTAAACGACTCAAACGAAAAATAGCCCCATTAAAAATTGGGCAAAGGACATGAACAGACATTTTTCAAAATGTGACATACAAATGAGCAAGGAGCATATGAAAAAATGCTCAATATCACTAATCATCAGAGAAATGCACATTGACATCACATGAGATATCATTTTACACTTGTCAAAATGGCTATTGTTAAAGTCTCAAAAATAACAGATGTTGGTGAGGATGCAGAGAAAGGGAAGGGTTTTATATACTGTTGGTGGGAATGTAAATCAGTACAACCTCTATGGAAAACAGTATGGAGATTTCTCAACGAAGTAAAAATAGAACTTTCATTCCATTCAATATTCTTACTCTTGGGTATCTACCCAAAGGAAAAGAAATAATTATATCAAAAAGAGACCTGCATTCATGTTTTTTACAGTACTATTCACACTAGCAAAGATATGGGATCAACCTAAGTGTTCATCAATGGATGACTGGATAAAGAAAGTGTGGCATATATATGCAATGGAGAAGTATTCAGCCATAATGAAGAATGAAAACGCATGTTTTGCAGCAATGGGGATGGCACTGAAGGTCATTATCTTAAGTGAAATAACTTAGATATAGTAAGTCCAATAACATATGTTGTCACTTATATATGGAAGCTAAAAAAGGTGTACCCATGGGCATAGAATGTGGAATAATAGACATTGGAGATTTAGATGGGTGGGAGCATGGAAGCGGGGTGAGAAATTAGAAATTAATGTCTACAGTATATATCATTTAGGTAATTGTTACACTAAATGCCCAGACTTCAACACTATGTAATATATTAATGTAATAAAACTGTACTTACACCACCTACATTTATACAAAAAAAGTAAGGACCCTATTACAATTGCTACTGGGCTCTTGTCACCACTGAATGTAGGACCCATAGAGGCCTTATTAATAATATTGATGCTAATATTCCTAATTTGGTGTTGGTCAACTCAGACTGAATGATTACCAAGGAAGGAAGGGCCCCATAATCTTCCCCTGCTGAATAAAAATGATGTATTCCGTATCATAGCTGGCTTAGCTTCAGCAGCATCTTGACCTCACATGAAAAAGTGACAGCTACGCTTTTATGATATAATATGGCCCCTACTCTATTGTCTGAAGTAAAGTCAGTGGATCAATGGGAACAAAAGCTGACTCCATTGTCACTAAGTGAAAGAAGTCACATTCCATGGGCCTGACCCTGTCTATTCCTAGCAGATCGACTATTCTTAGCAGATTGACTATACCAGATCTTTGATCTTTACTTGTGACTATCAAAAATTCAAAAAATTATCTGACATTCCTGGGAAACATTGTTCTTTCCTCCTAACAAGAACCCCAGGTTGGCCTGATTCATATTCTGTCTGAGTGATAACCTAGCAGAAGGGAGTCTAGATAATCAAAAATTAATTTTAGAGCAGCCACCTTGATTGTCCTGTTGAATTCATATAATATAGTAGCAGGTAATAAGTAGAATGACCTGTTGGTTAAGCATACTGCTCTTAAAGTCAAAGAGAGGGACACTTGGGCCCTCTGTGAGTTTTAAAACAATATCCTTTACCCTCAAATCTAAGTCTATTATATAAAAGCAATGGGTATGTGCAGAAGATGCTTGGAACTGTGAAGTTCCACTTCATGGAATTAGAAACAACAATCCTGGGTTATCGGTAGGAAAGCAACCACTCTGACCCTTGAGAAGGCAAGCCCTTGAGCCTTTGAGATTTAGACAGGGGAGGCACATTAATAATAGTTAGATCTGCCCTGGCTCCTTCCATACCAAGAAAAATATCTCAGTAAGGACAAAACAAACTGTTGCACATACTTTAAACAGTCTGCTGGGTCAGTTATGCTAACCAGACAACTCGAATTGCAATTTATCTATCTTTTCTTCCAATGACACCAAAAGTCTATCTCAAACAACAGGGAATGATTCCAACTTTTGTACCTCCCAAAGAAAAGTCTTGTCAACACCTCTGTAAGTCCACCATCCATGTTCTCAGTCATTACATGAAGCAAACGAATAGTACCCAATGTTGACGTAAACATACAAGACAGATTAAACTGACTGCCTTCAGTGTCTTTCCAAAATCAGGGACTAAATTCTATCCTAAGCCTTACAAGTGGCCCTGGAAGACACATTAGAGGCAGTGTCAACTTGTGCCCAGTACTGACTGTTGGAGGTCCTATGCAGCAGAACCTCAACAACTGAAATATATCTTTTCTCTCCTGGGACAACATATGCATATGCATATGTGTATAGTCCTTGTGTAAAAGCTAGAGATTAACTTGATTCACTTACAAAAACATTGTGATTTGAGTCTTGGAAGTGGTGATGAGTCCTTCAAATCTCTAAGGAAACGCCACCAGTAAATTATAAGGCTAATGAATTTTCTCCAAACTGAGGCTGCCCTTACTTTTCCAAGGTAGTTTTGTAGAGGGATAACTAACTCCTTATTCATTTGATGCTTTTGGCAGTTATTCCCACAATGTGAGTCATCAAATTAGAAAAAATCGTATAATATTTGTTGGAATTCAGCTGAAGTAAGAAATAAAATTATCACAGAACTCGGAGGAATTCAGCTTGGCCTCAACTCACTGACTAGGGATGTTAGGGATACTGGAATTACTATAGATTTCCTCCTTATTGGTCAATGTAGAGCCTGTGCAATTGCTGATATATCCTACTTTATATGGATGAATGACTCAGGATAAATAGAAATGCCTATTCAGAACCTTAAGGAAGAAGACATCTGGCTCTCTAAAGTAGACTGCAATCATTTATGGGTTTGTGTGGCTGCTTGGATCTAGGACGTGAGAGGGCATGTTTGAGGTCAATACCACTGACTGACTTCATTTCATCATGTGGAGTCCTGCTGATAGTATTCTTAATTAAATGCTATTATATGCGGCAAGTTGAATGAATTTAGTTTTAACCTCTGTTGGTCACATAATCCAGTGGCCAACAGAATGGTATACTCACAAAAAATATTTTACAGAAGCAGAGGCAGTATGAAAATGAATGGGTGTTGTTGGAAGACAAATATCCATGTATTTCTTGCATTTTTGCATGCTTAATTAAAAAAAGGCATAGTTTTCTTTGTTGCAGATTATTTCAAGAGTGTATGTGCAAAAAGGGGCTGTAGTCAGTGTCTTTAGTAACAAATTACCAAAAACGGGGTGGCTTAAAACAACAGAAATTTACTGCCCCACAGTTCTGGTAACCAGAAGTCTGAAATCAGGTTGTCAGCACTTTCACAAATCCTTTTGAGGCTTTAGAGGAGAATCTGTTTTTTGTTTCTTCCAACTTCTAGTGGGCTGTAAGGCATTATTTGATTTGTGGTTGCATTACTCTAATCTCTGTCTCCAAGATCACATTTCCTCCTCCTCTTCTGACTGTGTAAAATCCCCCTCTGCCTCTATTCTATAAAGATATTTGTTATGGTGTTTATTGCCATCCAAAATTATCTGGGGTAATCACCTTATCATAAGATGCTTAATTAAATCACATCTGCAAGTAGTCTTTTTACAAAATGTGGTAACATTACAAGTTTCAGGGATTAAGACTTGATATCCTTGTTGACTATTTTTCAACCTGCTACAGGGGCATCTTGTAGTTTTTTTAAAAGATCAACTCTGATAATTTAGGTGAAACACTTAACAAACTCTGAAAGTATATAGGTATGTAACGTGTAATTTAGTCTGTCAATTCCTGATATCCACTATCCACTATCCTCATGGCTAATGCAATCTTCATTATATACAATTTCTTACATATAAGATCCATGATAAATTAACAATTTATACATTTGTATTAGATGATTATAATATTAATATATGTAATATATGTCCATCCAGTCTTCTTAAGAACTTTCTGTCAGATGTGATAAACACTTGTTAATTAACCATCTATCTGAAGTTTGGTGCTCATAGATATTTGGAAGATAAAATTGACCACACTCAAGATCCTGTCCCCCTAGTATTACTTTTCTTGTACTAGATTAGCAACCATTGTAACTCAATCTAAAGATTGTCCCTAAATACATCCACTATCGAATGTGGCTTGGATTAAATTAGGTTTCCAGTATTTTGTCCTTGACATGGTTATCTCTGTCTCTAGTTTCTATTAAAGAGAGGAGGATGTAACAGAACATTTCAAAGTTCATCTTGTTCTTAAATTGGTCCTCAGTTCAGACTTTTATTACTAAAACAAAAAACATGATGCTTTTAATGCATTCCTGGATTCTCCTTTCCTGAAGGTTTTATAGAATTTAACATTTATTTTTCATATTTGGGAATAAGTGTTCAGTCCCTAAACTTTCTTCCCAGTTGAAATCAGTGTTAAGACCTTGCCATCTTTAGTGGTGCAGACCAGTGAAAATAAATGTAAAATAGTGTGCCACCCTGTTTATAGGAATGTTGTGCAGAGAAAAAGATAATGCTGTAAAACATTTCACATCATTTCTGGGGATTAAAATATAAAGAGAGTAATAGAAATGAAAGACACGCATGACAAACCATTTAGAATGAAATTCAAAATTTTCAACACTATTAGGGTCTATTTATACATAAGATATTTAGCTGGGCTAAACAGTTGAGGATTGATAAACTTATCTTTTGTGTAAAGAATTGCTCTTTTAAAAATCCTTTCTCATGACTTAAAAAAAAATCTGTAATAACTCTAGTGCAGTGGTTCCAGAAACACGTGTACAGTCAGAATTGAGATTTTTTTAAAAAATGATAATTTCTATGCTTCACCTCATGGAATTTTTATGTGAACTATATAACCTGGAAAGTGGCATAGTGTAGACATAGTATTTGTGCTTTTTGAAAACCTCAGCAGGTCATTCTGATAAGCAGTCACGCTTAGTAACATAACAGTTGTGAACAGTGAAGTGTTCTAATCATTTAGTTCTGCTAAACTTTTCCTCAGCTATGAAAATATCAATATGGAAAAGTAATTTTGGCTATTTTTTAAAATTTGATTTCAATAGTTTTGAGGAACAGGTGGTTTTGGTGACATGCATAAGTTATTTAGTGGTGATTTCTGAGATTTTGGAGCACCCATAGCCTGAGCAGTGTACACTGTACCCAATATGTATTTTCTTATCCCTCACCCCCAACTCTTTCCCTAAAATCCCCAAAGTCCATTATATCATTCTTATGCCTTTGATTCTCATGGTTTATCTCCCACTTATAACTGAGTACACATGATATTTTGTTTCCCATTCCCAAGCTACTTCACTTAGAATAATGATCTCCAACTCCATCCAAGTTGACCAAAGGCCATTATTTTGTTCCATTTTATGGCTGAGTAGTATTCCATGGTGTGTGTGTGTGTGTGTGTGTGTGTGTGTGTGTGTATACCATATTTTCTCTATCCACTCGTTTGTTGATGGGAATTTAGGTTTGTTCCATATTTTTGCAATAGTTTTGCTATAACCATGTGTGTGCATGTGTCTTTTTCACACAATGACTTACTTTCCTTTGGGTAGACACCCAGTAGTGGGATTGCTGGATCGAATCCATAGATCTACTTTTGGTTCTTTAAAGAGTCTCCACACTGTTTTCCATAGCAATTGTACTAGTTTACATTGCTACCAGCAGTGTAGATGTGTTTCCCTTTTCACCACATCCATGCCAACATCTATTATTTTTTGATATTTTAATTATGGCCATTCTTGCAGGAGTAAGGTGGTATCACATTGTGGTTTTAATTTACATTTCTCTGATAATTACTGATGTTGAACATCTTTTCATATGTTTGTTGGGTCTTTGTATACCTTCTTTTGAGAATTGTCTGTTCATGCCCTTTGCCCACTTTTTGATTCGATCATTGTTTTTTTTTCTTGCTGATTTGCTTGAGTTCCTGGATTCTGGATATGTTGGATGCATGGTTTGTGAAGATTTTCTCCCACTCTGTGGGCTGTTTACTCTGCTGATTATCTCTTTTGCTGTGCAGAAGCATTTTAGTTTAATTAGGTTCCATTTATTAATTTTTGTTGATGTTGTATTTGTTTTCAGGTTCATAGTCATAAGGTGTTTGCCTAAGCCAGCGTCTACAAGGGTTTTTCCAATGCTATCGTCTAGAATATTTATGGTTTCAAGTCTTAGATTTAAGCCTTTTATCCATCTTGAGTTAATTTTTGTACGAGGTGAAAGATGAGTTTCGTTCTTCTACTTGTGGCTTGCCAGTTATCCCTGGACCATTTATTTAATAGGGTGTCATTTCTCCACTTTATGTTTTTGTATGCTTTGTCAAAGATCATTTCACTGTATTTGGCTTTTACTGTGGGTTCTCTATTTTCATCTATTGTTTAATATTTTAATGAGGGAATATCTTTAATTGGAATATATTTTTATCAATCTTGGTCTGCATACACAGTATATCGAATAGTAGATAAAACATAGCCAAGAAGCAAGCAAAACCTGCTCACAGTAGATCAGCTCTGGACAGACATCCTCCAGAGATCATGGAATTATGAACTTAGTAGAATCAATCTAAATGTTCTTATGCTGACTAGTTCAAACTAGTGTTTTCTTTCATCTATGCAATTGTTATGATCATTATGAGTTTGAGTAGTATATGATGTGGCCTGTTATGATGGATTTGAATCCCAGTGAACCTCAAACTCAGAATGAATCTCAACCCAAGATGTGCATTAGGGCAATATACTGAATACAGTAAACCAACTAGAAGGGCTGTGAGAGTTTTGCAAAGGTAAATGGAGTCCTCCCCAAGTGCAAGTCAGCATTCTGCTAAAGATTGTATCCAAGGCAGGAGAACTGATGACAATTACTGTAGGAAACTCTGCATCATGACTAAGCTCAAAGCATTAGACGCCAAATCTGGGGACAAGAGCGCTAAGAAATCTCTGTGATCTCCAGGCACTTACTATCTCCACAGTAGAGACCTTCCAAAGACTGAGGAAAGGATAACAGAAAAATTTCTCTGGAGTTTCAAGGACATCTCTAAGTAGCAGGAGAATAGACATCATCTGAAAGCAAAAAACTAGGAAGCAAATTGACTGACCAAAAAGTTGACAATCTTTAAAGCAGATAGAACTCTTCCATGGTTTGCCAAGCTAGAAGATCAGCTATATAAAGACACCCTGACTCTCACTCATATGCAGATCTCAAGCCCAACTGCAGAAAAAAATCTATCACACTAGTAAAATTATTTAGGGCAATGGTAAAATAATGCAGGTAAAGCTGCAACAAACCCTAGACCCAAATCAACCTCAGATGGATTTACTCAACTTTCTAAATTAACTCTCTAACAGAAGAATAGGTAAATATTTAGTGGTAAATAATATTTTCTATTCTCTCTCTTGTTCTTTTACAGACCATATCTGTATAACAAAAAATGATAAAAATTATAAAACATGTAAAAATGCAATAAAATATGAACATTATACGTGAGGAAAAAATGCAAACATGGCTCAGAAGTTAAATTGATCCAGTAAGGCATTTAAAATCACTATGATCAATATACTAAAGGATTTAGTAGAAAAGATAGAAAATATGTGTACATAGATGAAAATATATGCATAGAGATTGAAACAAATATTGTAAATTTTACAATGGAAAATATGTCAGAGATCATCACCACTGTCTTTCAGCATACTGAAAGGAAAAAAACCCTGTTAACTTGATGGAAGATGAACAGAAATTAACCAAATCCACATATTAATAGATAAAACCAAGTAGCTGAAATATGTGGAACAATATGTAATAGACTAGCAAGTGGGTAATGAGGGCTCCAGAGAAAGAGAGAGGGAACTTGGGTAAAATAATTATTTGAAAAGAAAATAATCAAAATTTCAATGAACAGGCTAAGCATGGTGGCTCATGCGTATAATCTCAAGCACTTTGGGAGGTCAAGGTGGGCAGATCACTTGAGGTCAGGAGTTCAAGACCAGTCTGGGAAACACAGCGAGACCCTGCGTCTAATAAAAATACAACAGATCAGGCAAGTATGGTGGCATATGCCTGCAATCCCAGATACTAGGGAGGCTAAGGCATGAGAATCATTTGACCCAGGAGACAGAGGTTGCAGTGAGCCGAGATCGTGCTACTGCACTCCAGCATAGGTGACAGAGCAAAGCTCTGTCTCAAAAAAAAAAAAAGAAAAGAAAAGAAAAGATTTCAACAAATGGCACAGGAGATAAATGACAAGAAAACAAACCACGCCTAGCAACATCATGATCAACTGGCTAAATAGAAAAAGAAAGAAAGGTTTAACAACTAGAGCACAGACACATTAAATACAATAAGAATTACAGCTGGGTTTTAGTCAGAAAATTGGAGTACAGGAGAAAATGAAATGGCACATTTAAAGTGCTCAAAGAAAAAAAGTCAGTCTAAAATTTTATACATATTGAACACATGATTTAAAAACAAATATTAAATAAAGACATTTGCAAAAGGCAAAGCTGAAAAGTTAGAATCTAGCTGCCCTGCAATGCAAGAAATGCTGCAAATGGAGTTTTGGATCTGTATGAATGATCAAATTCTATATATATATATATATATATATGTATA
>NW_016806920.1:2816515-2818289 GCF_001698545.2 Rhinopithecus bieti | reverse complement strand
TCAAAAAAAAAAAAAAAAAAAACATTTAAAATAAAATACATAGCAATATGATAGGTTTAATCATAAACATATCAATAACTATATTAGCTGTAAATCAACCAAAACTTCAATTAAAAGGCAGAGATTGATAGAATGCATGAATATACAAGACCTAACTAAATGTTGACTGCAAGAAACACATTTGAAGTATAGAAAGGTATTCAAGTTGAAAGCATAAAAGTTAAAAATATTGCAAGCAAACACTAAATGTAATAAACTTTATGTGACTACTAATAGCAGACAAAATCAACTTCAAGACAAAAAATGTTATTAGAAATAAAGAAAGGTATTTCCTAGTAGTAATCGGGCAAATTCATATGAAGAAAATAGAGCAATCATAAACAAATATATACTTAGGAATACAGTTTCAAAATACTTGAAAAAAATTCACACAAGTAAGAGCACAGTAGACAAATACACAATCACACTTAAAGACCTTAATATTCTAGTGCAATATTTGATAAAAAATAAATAATCCATAAAAATATAGATTTTGATAATAATATTAACCAAATTGGCCTAATTAATATTTTATATACCATGCAATTGGAGAATACATACTCTTTTCATGTACAGATAAGTCATTCACCAAGACAGATGATAGGGTGGGCCATAATTTAGTTGTTCAAATTTAAAATACAAATTACCGTTACAGTTACAACATCGTGCATAAAAATCTTTAACAACTATTATAGGAAAAATAGTTCCAGTGTCATAATTGTCAAATCAATACATCTGACTTGAATATGAAGGCAGTCTTGCAATTATACTGCCAAGAGGAAAAAAAATTTCCAACATGCTGATCAGACTGCATTTATGAACAACTTAATTTTATTATTTTCTAAGAGGTTACTGTTTTATTCTTTGAAAATATTTTATAAGTAATTTTCTTCAGCTAAAATGGATCAACAATAGTAAGGGAAAATTAAAATAAGAACTATGAAATATTTTGCTCTTAAATGGATGACTATGGAAGGCACCTACCATATTCTAGGTAGAGATTATGAGACTCTATTTTCTAATCCCTGAAATCCTCTGAATTGAATGATATATTTAAATCTACAAACTCTCCTTCAGCATGTAAGAGGAGCAAATTTGAAAGATTAACTTGGAGGTAGAGTTTTAGGACACATACACACATATACACACACACACTTGTGTGTTCTTATGTGATAAACAAAAATAAAACTCTTACAACCTTTAATAGGAATAAATAATCTAATTATATAAAGGGGTGCTGCATTAGGGGGAATTGATATTTATTGAGTACCTTCTATATGTCAGACATTATCTTAGGTTTTTCCACATATTTTCTCACCTAGGCCTTGTGGAAGTCAGAATTTTGACTCCCATGATTTTTACCCAATGGTATCAGATACATAAGTATGCTACATTACATGTCAAAGGGACTTTGGAGATATAACTAAGGCCATAGATATAACTAATCATTGCCCTTAAATAGGGATATTTTCTTTGATTATCCGGTTGTACCCAAGGTAATTACATAAGCCGTTAACACAGAGCTTTCTCATGGCTAAAAGCAGAACTGAAAATCAGAGAGATATGTCAAAAGGAAAGGTCAGCCCCAGATTGAGATAAAATATTTGCAAAACACATAACTGACAAAGGGCTTACATCTAAAATATAAAAAGAACTATTAAAATGTATCAGTAATAAAACCAACAACCCAATGCAAAAAATCGGCAAAATATCTTTTTTTTTTTTTTTTTTTTTT
>NW_016806920.1:2807296-2814467 GCF_001698545.2 Rhinopithecus bieti | reverse complement strand
ACAGAAAAAAAACCCAAAACCAAATTAAAAAAAGGCGGAAAATTTTTTTTTTTTTTTTTTTTTTTTTTGAGACGGAGTTTTGCTCTGTCTCCAGACTGGAGTGCAGTGGCACCATCTCGGCTCCCTGCAACCTCCACCTCCCAGGTTCAAGCGATTCTCCTGTCTTAGCCTCCCGAGTAGCTGGGACTACAGGCGTACCACCACGCCTGGCTAATTTTCTGTATTTTTAGTAGAGACGGGGTTTCACCATGTTAGCCAGGATTGTCTCAATCTCCTGACCTTGTGATCTGCCTGCCTTGGCCTCCCAAAGTGCTGGGATTACAGGCATGAGCCACCGCTCCTGGCCCAAAATGTCTTAATAAATATATCACCAAATAAGATATACAGATGGCAAACAGCATATGAAAAGAAAATGCTCAACATCATATAACACTAGAGAATTGCAAATTAAAACAACAATGAGATACTAGTATACAGCTATTAGAATGGCTAAAACAAAACAAAGTAATACTGACAATATCAAATGCTGATGAGAATATGGAGCAAACAAGACTCTCGTTATTTTGGGGGAATACGAAATGGTACAACTACTTTGGAAAAGTTTGGCAGAATATGAAATGGTACAACTACTTTGGAAAAGTTTGGCAGTTTCTTACAAAGTTGGCCAGAGTCTTACCACATGGTCCAGAAATCTCCTTGGTATTTAGCCAATTGAGTTGGAAACATGTCCACCCAAAGGCCTGCACATCATTATCTATGGTTTCATCCCACAAATTTTAATGTGTTTTCTATTTTCTTTTAAAGTATTTTCTATTTTTCAATTTACTTTATTGTTTTACATATGAGTTATGTAAAATTGTGCATTTTTATTTTCCAGATAGAGGAGATTTTAGGTTAACCTTCTGTTATTAGTCAGTAGTATAGTGTTATGATTCCAACTCTGGAAACTATTAGGCTTGCTCTAATGTGTGATATGTGTACATTTTTATAGATGTTTGCTGCATCTTATGAATAATTACCATGATCCAGTTGTTAGATACTTCAGTATACGTCCCTACCTTCAGGTGCACTAATTTTTTTTAAAGTCTCATACTTACATTATTATTATTATTATTGCTGATTCATGCTACCATATAGCTTAGGTGAGTTTGTTAAATTTATTACCATAATGATGGATTTGTCAATTTCTCCTGATTTTAAAACCCTTGCTTCATGTATTTTTACTGTATATAATTCTATGCTTACAGATTCATATTATTATATTTTCTTGGTCAATTTAACCTTTTATCAATATGCAGTGATTCACTTACTGCTACTAATGGTTTTTGTCTTCAAGTCTATTATGTCTCGTACTCATTTTAGTACACCAATGCATTTTATGGTTTCATTTGTTTTAGATAGGGTTCTTCTAAGTATCACATAATGGATACTTTAGAAATTCAAAGTGATAATCTCTGTTTTCCTCTGAGTAGTTGTTTCATTTATGTTGATTGTGATTAACTAATATATTTAGTTGTACTTTAATAAACTTGTTTTATGTTTTCATGTATCCTGCTTTTCTGGTTTTCTTTTGCCTTTTTTAATTTCCTTTTTTTTACAAGGTGAAATTTCTTTAATCATCTCATTCAATTTCCCTTCTAATTTAGAAGTGTACACTCGTGCTTCTTTAGTGTTTTCCCAGAAATTTTCGAATGAGTATTTAACTTATTTACATTTAATTAATATATTTGTGCTTATCCCAAAATAATGTCAGGACTTCAGAAAACATTAATTCAATCTTCCTCCAAAGTAATATATTTATTCATTTGGCCAGTAGTTTATGACTCTATTGATTTTTGAGTTTCCTTAGACATTACTTTTTTGTATTATGAAGTGTCTATTTAGATTTTCCAATATGTCTACCACATTTTCCTTGTTCATAATTCCTTTATCTCAGACATCCTCCTAATACTATGTTTTCTTTTTGCATTAATACATCTTTAAGTTTTTTAATTAAGGTATGCTGATAATAAACTTTTGCAATTTTGTTAATTTCCTAATAATGTATCTGTTTTGCTCTTATTTTTCAGAGATAGAATTGTTTTACTCAGATTATCTTATCTTGTGACAGTTACCCTTTCTTAAAACTTCAAGAATAAATATTTCATTGTCTCTGCCTTCCACCACTGTGGAGAAGTCAAAATCATCTATCTTATCTTACAGGTAATCTATTTTCTTTCTGGCTATTTATAAAAACTAAATCTTCATCATTGGCAATTTTTATCTCATTATGAGGTACGCAGTGTGTCTTCATTTTCCAACTTGTGACTTTTGAGCTTCTTAAGTCTGAACATTGGTATCTTTTAGCAATTCTGGAAAATGGTCATTTTCTTTTCTAGTGTTGTCGTGCCTCTGTTTTACATACTTTCTTCCTAGAATGCTGAATAGACTCATATAATTATGGTATTTAGGGGGTCTTTTAATCTATTTCTCCTAACATATATCTTAGTCATTCTATTTTTGATAATTATTTTGTAAGTAGACATATTAAAATTCATTAATTATCTTTTTGTCCATGTCTCATCATTGTTTAATCTACTTGTTGAATTTAAATTTAATTATTGCATTTTTAATTACCAGAAGTACTGTTTAGTTTCTGTTCAAATGTATTTAGATCCATTGGTATTCTCTGCCTCTTATATCATATTTTTATTATTTAAATGATACACATATTTATTTCATATTGGTATCTGATTTGTCTTTCATGTAGAATTTTTGTGAAATTGATTCTCCAGTTATTATTGGTCTTAGTCTTAATCATTATGGCTTATTCCCTCATGTATTTAATGTGCTTTGATTGTTTTGGTTTCCTTGAATTTTATTTGTGGGATAGTCTCTTTCCTTTAGGATTAGGTTTCAAATGTGGATTTTCCTTTATCTCATTCCCAGGAAAAATACTGATATGTGACTCCTTTCCAGTCTTCACTTAAGGTTTTTAGACAACACAGTGCATCTGAGTCTTTCCCCAAAGGAATGTAAGTGTGGGCTAGCAGTGAGGAATTTTCAAGAGATGTTTTTGTTTTTGCTGCCTTCAACTAGACTGAATGTCAAATTAGGCAGATATCCCATTATCTGTATCTGCAGGGTATGTTCCTTGTATTTATACTTATTGAAGGTATAGTTATATAACTTCATGCATATAGTTATATAATGACTTTTTCTCACTTGTTCCTAGCAAAAGTTTACAATGATTTGATCATCTATAAATCTATGAGTTCAAATTTGCAAAATGTCCATTTTCTTACAGTAATTGTGTTTGACTTCATTTGTGTTATACTTAAATTTAAATTTTACTTTCTTATTAGTGGTTTGTACCAATCTTAGTGGGCCGATATTTCATAGTCAGAAATGATTCTAAGCTCGTCTCTTAACATTTACTCTAAATTACATGAGTATAAAATTAAATACAGTCCCCTCAGGTATCAGTCATTTTAATTTTCTGGCATATGTGTTAAGATATTAGATATTTGTAAAATTCTACGTGTCCCTCATTTGCTGATAGTGAAAATTACTAAGTGATGTTTCCTAAGTGTCAGACTGATGCTCACCTTTCACTCTCTCCTCCTCTTCCCTCAATCTGGGATACTGTCCTAACCCCATCATCCATTTAGCCACACTTGAAAAAAATCTATTACTATCTCAGAGCCAAAGTGAAATGTGGTTTTCAGTTAGCACTCCCTGGCTGTTCCCACAATCATGTGACACTGCCAAGTATTATTTAGTCTATCCATATATTTTGAACATTAATAAAATTATTAATCCTCAATTCAGTGGCAACTCCATAATAAAAATCTGATTAGAGAAACCTTGTGCTTCCTTGTTTTATTATTAAAACAACATCAAGTAATCCTTTGCATTAGGTTAAGAGAGTTCAGAATTCAAAATATTATACATGGGGCAAACAGAATCTTTATTTAAAGGCCATGAAAAGTGATTAATGGTACAAAAACAAAACTGACAATGAGTGACTTGAAGTAATAGCTATATAACTTTAAGAATCTCAGGGCATGCATTGGGGAGCAGTTTTTTTAAAAAGCATAACACAGTTTCAAAATAACAAAGAACCGAGATTTGGGTGCAATTCCTTTCAGCCATGACTCTGAAATGTGCACTACTCTGAAAGTAGGAAAATTGCATTTTAGTAATAGATTAGAAATACATATATTTTAATGGATCCAATAAAATTACACTAGAAATATTAACATACAGAAGTAAAAACAAATAAATTACCTATCAAAAGGAAGCAAGACAAACAGAGCCCTTTCACAGATGTGTATTTGGAAAATAATAACTCATGCATCATACAAGTAAACATCTAAGGGAGAAATATAAACTGGTGGCAATTTCATTAACTATACTGATCTCATTGTGACAAACACAGCAATGGCATTTTGTTAAAATTTATAAAAGAACTACAGAGGTTACAAACAGTTTATTGCTGTAACGTTCCTTCAGTGTACAATTTCTTCCCCTTCTTCTACTTCTTTTATGCTTTAAACAATATTCGGTTAGCATTCAGCCAAAAGAAACAGCAGGGCGCTCTTGAACCTGCCACCAATGATTTATTATGCTCATTTTCTATTCATTTGTTTATAGATCAAACAGAAAGAAAGGCACAACAATATTGAACATATTTAATAAAAAGCACACACACCAAGTGTTTAAATTTCACATTGTGCTAGGTTAGACATTTTGGAAGAAAGACAATAATTACACACAGGCAATTGCTTTGATGCAACCTCTGAAATCAATACAGCTACTTAGTACAAGGTAGGCATTTATGTATGTTTAACATTGGCACTCTTTCCAGAGTATGACATTTCAGGTAAATGTGCTTTATAGCAGACATGGGAAAACAGATAAATGAACTTATTGACAGCCTCTTTCTCACTTGCTAGCCCTTATAAATGGGATGTCATTAATCTCTCATTCACTACAACAGCGGTCTCCAAATTGGTTGATTGTGCACTCCATTAGTAAAAGCTTCGTTCTGGCTACTCTATTTGTAAATAATAGAATGTGTTTCTCTTATGTACATTATACACAAACATTTCTGAAAGTAGAAATGTTAAATAGTGTGACTACTACTTGCAAAAAAGTTTTATTATTTTGCTCCTGTGTTCTATGGATTATCTTGCTTACTCCCTGCATACATCACTGTGAAGACCATCATTCTAGAATAACTATGTTTCCTTGTGATATTCAGCAAACAATGAAATAGAATAAGTACCTACAGAATGTAGCAAATTATAATAAGTGCTTTTCTGATAGTTTCTCATAGACTCAGAAGGTTTCATTAAGTAATCTTCACATGTAATGAACATTATCTTTAATATCATTTCCACATATTACAAATTTTTTAACACTCATAAAAGCAAATGTCTCAGCAATAGCTGGCATTTAAGAGTTAATAGATTGATCTCAGTTCTTTGTAATTAGGGGATATTTTACATAGTCTAGCTTATTTTTTATTGTGCCATATTTTTGAAAATTAAATGATTGATTTATCCATCCTAAAAAATGAGGACAGGATGTATTATCAAGCTGGACTCTAATATGGTGTACTCAACATTCTCTAGGCACAGGAAGACACATAGCGCATGATCTCATATATGGGAACTAAAAAATCTGAACTCATAAAACAGTGGTGCATTTATAAAAGAGGAATAATTTTTTGAGATCTATTACACACTATGTTGACCACAGTTAAGAACAATCTATTGTGTATTTCAAAATTGCTAAGTGAATTTCAACTGCTCCACCACACACAAAAAATGATGCATAAGTGAGATGGTGGGTATGTATGTTAATAAGCTTTATTTAGTCATTCCATATTATATAGATATCAAAATATTGTATTATTTTCCATAAATATATATAATTATGATGTATCAATTAAAATAATATTAATATATATTTTTTAAAATTCATGTATGGGAAATCACTATCTACATTTTACCATTTAGGTAATTTTACTGCTGTTTTCAGTGGTCATAGTATGTTCCCGTATGCAAAAGTTTCAAATAGTGAGTAGCAGCCAGTTGTAATTTTCATTTAGAAGTAATTTTTTTTTAAGTGATGTAGAGAGTTGCATTATTGTATAAGTATTCCTGGTTATAAAGAATTTATAAATCCAAGCCACCAAAATGTAAGTTACTAAAATAAAAGGCTTTTGGATGTAGCTGCATTTGCACTGAAATCTCTCATAAGTGGTGGAGTGATGAGAGTGGATATCATTTTGAATATTTCCTCACATTACACCCACTGTGCTGTGTCAGTGTTTCACAACAACACTGCTGCGTTTTCATGGTATAAGGAGACTCCACTATGTAGAGGTGATGTATCTTCTTAGAGAGGACAGGATCTCTATGATGAATGTTTGACAGACCATAAGACATTCTGTATGATTATTATAGACCAAGTCAAGTGAGATATTGTAGCAAAGGGAAACATTGATTTAATACCACATTTTTACACCTACAATGTGACACTAACTAGAAAAGGAAGGGAATATCATATTTTAAGACAATGTATCACTATGTTCACACAAATTTAATTAACATAACTACTGGATGTTCCTTCTATTCTGGAAAGTTTTTAGACATCCACATAAATGATATATCTCATTTGGTACAAACAGATGTGAGAATTAGTTTTAATTCGTAATCTTATTGTACTGTAAAATCATAATGTCTTTGATTTTCATATTCTGGGGACAATGTGAAAATCAAAGATATCATTTTATACTACAAATAAAATCTGATTATGAAATTATACAAATATTGATTTTAAGAAATAACTGGAATCCTAGGATCTTTGAATTTAAAATTAGAAGATACATTAATTTAGTATAATTTTCTTTTGTTTTTACAGATGAGAAAACTGGAGGAAGAAGTGAAATGCCTTACTCAAGGTCACAGAGAGGGATAGTGCAGAACCAAGAACAAATCTTGACATCCTATTTCTTAGTCTAAAACAGTCTTGTCATTGCTCCACCTATAGCACATTTCTTAGACTATTTAAAACACACTATTTTATAATTTAAAAGTAAATTTTATTTCTTTAACAATGAAAAATCACTTAAAGTTCATGTTGGGAGACAAGGTTGATTTTTAGAAAAAAAAAAAAAAAA
>NW_016806920.1:2801578-2805223 GCF_001698545.2 Rhinopithecus bieti | reverse complement strand
AAAAAAAAACTTCTCTAGCTATAAAAAAATAGGAGTAACTTTTTCCTCCTTATCTTATTTTGAAAGCAGTTCCAAAATGTGTAGACCCAACAGAAGAAAAAAATATATATATACACACACATACATATGTTAATATAGACACACAAATGTGTACATACACATATACAGAACATTCATAAATATGACGTTAACTTGGGTGACTATATTGGCATTTTTTTATTTATACATTTTTATTGATACATATATTAGTGGTATATATTTTGGGGTACAAGTGATATTTTGATACTTATAGACAGTATGAAATAATCAGACTAGGGTGGTTGGGATATCATTGCCTCAAACAGATATCTTTTCTTGGTGTTGAAGACATTACATTTCTTCTTTTCTAGTTGAGATATAAAAGCAATTAATAACTATAACTATCCCACTGTACTATCAAATACCAGATCTCATTCCTTTCATCTAACTATATTTCTGTCCCTCCTAACCAATTTCTCTTTATGCCCCCTCCACTCTTCCCTTCTCAGACTCTGATAACCACCATTCTACTCTCTATCTCCATAAGATCCACTTTTTTATCTCCTACACGTGAGTGAGAACACGTGACATTTATCTGTCCCTGGCTTATTTCACTTAATGACCTCCAGTTTCATCCATGTTGCTGCAAAGACAATATCTCATCCCTTTTTATGGTTGAATAATATTCTATATATATACCACATTTTCTTCATTCATTCATTGGTGAACAATTAGGTTGATTCCATATCTTTACTACTGTGAATAGTACTACAATAAACATGAGAGTGCAGATATCACTTTGATATATTGATTTCCTTTTTGCAGGGGATATATACTCAGCAGTGAGATTTCTGGATTATATGGTAGTTATGGTTTCTAGTTTTGCAAGGAACCTCCACACTGTTTTCCATAATGGTTGCACTACTTTACCACCAACAGTGTCCATGCATTCCCCTTTCTTCATATCCTTACAAACATTTGTTATTTTTTGTCTTTTCAATAATAGTCATTCTAACTGGGGTGAGATGATACTTCATTGTGATTTCGATTTGCATTTTCCTGATGATTAGTGATATTCAGCATTTTTTATTTTTTATTTTTTACAAAGCACTAGCAAAAGGTCTTCCTTTTTTGATATATATGTGTGTGTCCATATGCACAACATGCACACATACACACACACCACTTATACATGCCACAGGCTAACATCCTGTTGGCCATTTGGATATCATTTTTGAGAAATGTTTATTCAAGTTTTTTGCCCATTTTAAAATTAGATTGTTTTTGGCTAATCAGTTTGAGTTTTTATGTATTCTTGTTATTAATCCCTTGTTGGATGGATAGTTTGCAAATATTTTCTCCCACTCTCTGAGTTGTCTCTTCACTTTGCTGACCGTTTCCTTTATTGTGCAGAAGTTTTTAGTCTGATGCAATCCCATTTCTCTAATTTTGTTTTGTTGCCTGTTCTTTTGAGGTCTTACTCCCAAAAGTCTTTGCCCAGACTATTGCCCTGGAGCATTTCCCCAATGTTTTCTTTACATTTAAGTCTAATCCATTGTGAGTTGATTTTATATATAGTGAAAATGAGAATCTAGTTTCATTCTTCTGCATATGGATATCTAGTTTTCCCAGAATCATTTATTAAGAGGTTGTTCATTTTCTCTAATGTATTTTCTTGGAGCCTTGTCAAAAATGAGTTGAATGTAAGTGCACACATTTCTTCCTAGGTTTTATATTCTGTTTCATTGGTCTATTTGTCTATTATATGCCAGTATCATGCTGCTTTGGTTGCTACAGCTTTGTAGTATAATTTGAAATAAGTTAGTGTGATGCCTCCAGCTTTGTTCTTTTTGCTTTATCTATTTTGGGTCTTTTGTGGTTCCATGTGAATTTTAGGATTGTTTTTATTATTTCTGTGAAGAATATCATCTGTGTTTTGGTAGTGATTGCATTGAATATGTAGATTGCTTTGGGTATTATAGATATTTTAACAATATTAGTTTTTTCCATCTATGATCATTGGTTATATTTCCACTTTTTTGTGTCCTCTTCAATTTCTTTCATTAGCATTTTATATTTTTCTTCATAGAAATCTTACACTTTTTTGGTTAAATTGACTCCTAAGTATTTTTTGTAGCTATAGTAAGTGGGACAGCTTTCTTGAATTCTTTTTCAGGTTGATAACTGCTATAGAAACACTACTAATTTTTGTATGTTGATTTTATATCCTGCAACTTTGCTGACTTCATTTATCAATACTTACATTTTTTGGTGCAGTCTCTTGGTTTTTCTAAATATAAGATCATGCTAGCTGCAGACAAGGATAATTTAAAATCTTCCTTTCTAACTTGTATTCCCTTTAATTATTTCTCTTGCCTAATTACTTTGACTAGGACTTCCAGTACAGGTTGAATAGAAATGGTAAAAGTGGGTGTCTTTCTCTTTTTTCAGATCTCAGTAAAAGAATTTTAATTTTACCCATCCAGTATGATATTAGCTGTGTGTTTGTCATATGTGGCCTTTATTATGTTATATTCATTCTATAATCAATTTACTGGTAGTTTTTTAAAGAATATGGTTTTCATTGTTTTGTAAACACTACATTTGAAATAAAAATCATGAGTCTGTAACACATTGAAATGGAGGAAATGAAATGGCAAGGCAAATAATTTATTCTCAAAGTTGATTTTAACAGAGAGGAAAGGAGAAAAATTGATAAAATAGTATGTACTCCTCTTAATCAGCAGTATAAGAATCTCAAAACGATTCAAACAAATTCAGGGAGGTCTTCATTGTACTACAAACTAAATTTTTTTTGTTTTATAACTGTGATTGATGGGAGCCTTCTTGCCAAAAATGAAGCAAAACAAGACATTTTAGCAGATTGTTATATGCACAGCAATTTGAAGAAACACGAATATTACAATTCTGCATAGTTTATTTCACTATGATGTTTAGTTTGATATAATTTTATTTTAATGTTTGCTTTGATTCCTTTTTTATATTCCAGTGAGTTTCACGGCTTCCTTGTAAGAAAGTCATATATTTTATTGTTGTCTTGCCTTTGAAAATTAAAAAAAATTCAACTGGAAATTATCAACAGAAACGGGCATAAAATAATATGCATACATATATTTTGTATCATAGGGACAGTATCAGAAAAAAATAAATGTTTTAAAAAACCTGGGTTGTCAGGCAGAAATCACCAATCTTAAGAATTTTTTCCAGCAAGTGACTAAAGAACAGAAATTAACCCTTTATAGTTTGTGCACTCTAAAATTACACACAGATTACAAAACAATATTTACATAGCATTTTCACAGATGTATATCCCTCCATGAAAAATGAACATAAAAGGGAAGTGATATAAGGAGAGCTAGAAACTGCCAAATTCCCTCCAGTGACACTGCTTGTTGACATTCTCCTCAATTCATTCTGCATGGTCTCTCAACATTTAATGTGCAGAACATTCACATTTGCTGGCCCGGTGCTTTTCAATTACATCCCTTTGCTTGGCCTGATACTTAATGTGCCACAGGGTGACAGGCAGAGCGAGATGAAAAAGACTCATATTCCTTCCCTGCTTCATGCTCGTCTCCCTTTCTGACACTATTTTGTACTAGGAAG
>NW_016806920.1:2785917-2801089 GCF_001698545.2 Rhinopithecus bieti | reverse complement strand
ACAGCAATTTGAAGAAACACGAATATTACAATTCTGCATAGTTGATTTCACTATGATGTTTAGTTTGATATAATTTTATTTTAATGTTTGCTTTGATTCCTTTTTTATATTCCAGTGAGTTTCACGGCTTCCTTGTAAGAAAGTCATATATTTTATTGTTGTCTTGCCTTTGAAAATTAAAAAAAATTCAACTGGAAATTATCAACAGAAACGGGCATAAAATAATATGCATACATATATTTTGTATCATAGGGACAGTATCAGAAAAAAATAAATGTTTTAAAAAACCTGGGTTGTCAGGCAGAAATCACCAATCTTAAGAATTTTTTCCAGCAAGTGACTAAAGAACAGAAATTAACCCTTTATAGTTTGTGCACTCTAAAATTACACACAGATTACAAAACAATATTTACATAGCATTTTCACAGATGTATATCCCTCCATGAAAATGAACATAAAAGGGAAGTGATATAAGGAGAGCTAGAAACTGCCAAATTCCCTCCAGTGACACTGCTTGTTGACATTCTCCTCAATTCATTCTGCATGGTCTCTCAACATTTAATGTGCAGAACATTCACATTTGCTGGCCCGGTGCTTTTCAATTACATCCCTTTGCTTGGCCTGATACTTAATGTGCCACAGGGTGACAGGCAGAGCGAGATGAAAAGACTCATATTCCTTCCCTGCTTCATGCTCGTCTCCCTTTCTGACACTATTTTGTACTAGGAAGATCACAATCTTTGTGGTGTATTGCTCTGGAGCTTCTTCAAAAATTTCTCCGTACCTAGATTGTTCTGCATCCAAGAAAGATACATATCTCTTTCTCCTAAATAACGAACAGATCTTTAGTCATTTTATTTAAAATTTCCACAGAATATGATCAGTGCCAAGAAAAATGTATATTACTAGATGATTTGAGTACTGCATATAGCATCCCCGTCAAAAGCAGTACCATTCATTCAGAAAGACCGTATTTTCAAGAAGAGATTAAATGAGTTATATATACCAATTAGTCTCACTGTTGATTGATTTTTATTTATAATAATAGCTACTCTAACATTTGCTCATTTAATCAAAGGACGAATAACTTTTGATCATGGATTCTTTTTTCCTAGCCAAAGAAAAAACATAGTATATGAAAATTATTATCAAGAATATTATAAGACCTATCACTGCATTACCAATCTAATCATTTTCCATTTATTTTATGTGAGAAATTAAAATGTTGCCGTTACCTAGCCCCAGAATTGCTAGAAAATCAGGATACTAAACTGAGATTTATTCTACTTTCAATACTTGCTTTGATATCAACACATGGAAGAATTTAAATCTCATCCTTTTCAAAGATGTTGATCTTTTACTTGACATAACAATACAAGCTTAGTTCTCTGAGTAGGACTCCACAGTTACTCTTTTCATTAGAAACTACTCAGAGTTCAATCTTAAGGCATTATATTTTGTTCTCATTTCTCTAGATGTCTGTATAAATCCCATCTAAAATCTATCTGAAAATTAGGGGACGGTGTTTCCTTCATAAACAAGTTCATAGGAATCCCACAGTTCTTTTATCTGTAGTGAAAATACTTGGAGAAATTATATAGCAAACTATGACTAGGATATTTAGGTTATAAGACATCACTTCTTTATACTTACCTTTATGGTCCTATAAAGACTCTTGAATTATTTTTATAACCAAAAGGTGATTTCAGCCTCAATGGCAATTGGGAGTTCCTATAAACAACAAATAATTTGGAAGAGTGGAAAAATGTGGAAAATAAAATATTCCAGGCCTTTATAAAAAACATTGCTTTCCTTAGGAAAACATATACTTATTCTGTGAGTTTTTAATTTATTTTGCTGTGCAGGCAAAATAATAAGTATTTCTTAGTATCTACTTTTAGTGTCTGTGAAGTTCCATTTTAGATTAATATCTAGAATATAAGCAATATATTTTCTTTGGTATAATAGCCTAATTTAAGATGGTTTAATATTAAATCTTTTTACCAGAACATTTTGTAGCAATTCATTCACAATTTCAGAAAAAGCCAAGATAATTTGACACAAGGAATGTGGAATAATCTAATTAAAAGGAAAACATATATTGGAAATTCAAATTCTATAATAAACCATTAGAATAGTTTTGCAATATCATTTTGCTTAATAGATTGACAAAATTAAGTAAAACATTATTAAATCAATGAGCATCCTTATACATTGAATACAAACTGCAAAACTTTGCAGGTAAAAAAAAAAAAACCAAGAATGACACCATGGTGAATGTGTGAAGATGGAATTATGGCACTTTTATTTTAATGTTTCTGTTTTCTGTGCTTCACAAACTTTCAAAACTTGCAGAAGTTACTAAGTTTAAAAATTTTATTTTAAATATACCACAACTGTAATTTAGGGTAATTCCTTATTTATAGAATCTTCTAGAAAGGATTGTCTTTTGGCAGAAATAACCACATTCCTGAAAATTATCCTAGATGTGTAGCTATGACTTGGGTTCCTGTGCCTGCTCTTCAGTATTTTTTGTTTCTTGATACCCTCCTGCTCCTAGAAGCCTTATGCTCTTATTAAAAAGGCTAAATTGGACATGTTGGTAACTGAGTGAGCAGTTTTCACTATTCATTAGTTCAAATCCAGGTTCTATCTTAAACAGATATATGATTGTAGTTGATAAATATCTTTATGTTTAGTTCTTTAGTTTGTTATTGTGAAATGAAAAAACAAAAAAAGCTTTGTCTTTGAAAGAATTTGATAATCAGCTCTGCTACAAAAAATACATATGTTCCTGGTTCTACCTCAGGTTCAGGTTGTCATTAGAAAATTAGATACAGTAATCAAATAATTGCAAAATGGTGTGAAAATACAAAACAGATGTCTATTTAGAAATACTAAGTGAGCACAATGAAGCCAACCATTTTACTTGGGGATTCTAAATAAGAAGATAGCATTTGGGAAAGAGTAAATGTGACGTGGAATAAATAAAGGGAATCTGAGGCAGAGAAAACAATTCAGGCAAAGGCATGGAGGCTCTTAAGTTTTCATTGTTTCCTAGGGAACAGCAAGAGTTACAGTGACTAGATTGGAGGGAGAAGCTGAAATCTACTTTGGGGTCAGCTTCAGCTGAACTGGTAGTGCATGCTAAAGGATTGGGTGGTATGCTGGGCATAACAGAACAAAGGACATTGTAGAAACGAGTGTGGCATAAGTACTCTTGAAATCTCAAATACTCAGTACTAAATGAGGTTTGCCTATTAAATGGAAATCTTTTAGGATATCTAAGCATATGGCACCTATCAAAAGTTGCAGGGCTGTTGTGGAGAGTACCCACAGTTCCCCCATGTCTATTATTCCCTTCTTCCTGTAGCAGTAGATTCATTTATTCATAGAATCCCTGCCTTCCTAGAACAAATGAACTGAAATTAGAGAGATGATGGTAGCTGGGACAGGACCCAAAACCTTCTCAGTCCTAAAGCACAAATGGCTTGCCAGTTCATTGTTTTTTGACTTTTACCTCCTAACAGTTGCCATCCATATGGTACCTTACAGTAACAATATGATTCATCTTTTAATAATTTGATTCTTTATTTTGGTTAGTCATTTTGGTTTAAATGTCATTTTAGTTAAAGATTTCCAGTCAAGAAAATATTTCTATTTATGTGAAAATATTAAAATAAAATGGAAAATTTCTATTAATACTTATATAGAGATATTATCTCTATACAATATCTAATATATTATTTCTATTACAAGGAGAAATATAGTCTAACAATAGTTTATCTTTCATTGAGAGTTGAAGTATTAATTTAAAGATATCATAGAGAAACTTCTGCTATTTTGTTTCTTTTATAACTATAACATTGGTAGTTCAAATAATTTTAAGTTTCTATTTAGTTATATTATTCTTTGAAGTTATTAGTGACCTATTTATATTTGTAAATATGTGTATACATTATATGTCAACATAAAATTGAATTGACTAAATACCATCACCTACTTTATTTCCTTCCCAGTGTTATTAATTCATCCATTCATTTAAAAATATTTGCTTAGCATTATTCTATACTAGGTACTTTTTCATATATTGGAAAAGGAGCAGTGAACAGAATAAAATATTTGCCCATATGCAGTTCTAATAGGAGAAACAGAAAAAAAAGTAAATACACATATATTATATAACACAATTTATGGTATTTATAAGTATTATGAAAACAATTGAAATTGGAAGATCAATCTTGCATGAGAGGGAGGGCTATTTCAAATTGGGTGGTCAAGTAAGATTTCTCTGATATGCTAACATTTTTACTGTACTCTAAGTGGACTGGTTTGGATGTTTTTAAGATACCTATGACAGCAAGAGAGGAGAAAGGGACACTAACGATATTCTGAAAGTGATTATAATGCCAAACCATGGAAAAAAGAAGGCAAATAAGAAAATTTAAAAGCTCCAGGGGAGGGGAGGAGATTGATAATGAAAAAGTAGATGGGGATATAAATGGGAGATCTGAGAATTATTAGAGCATTGATAGGGAGGTGCTGGACAGTGTGGACTAGTTGAATTCAAGATTTTAGAGGTATTACTATTGTATTAATGTAAGAAATGATAGAGACTACTCACATTTCCCCAAAGTCCATTATCTCTTTTTTGTAGCACAGACTCACTCAAATTTCATCTAGGTATATGAATGCCAAGCCACAAACTATATTTTTCGGCCCTCCCTGAAGCTATATGTGGCTGTAGAAGTCATGGTTGCTACATTTAGATCATTTCCATAAGAGAAAGCTATTTTCCCTGGACTCCCTACAGTGTCCTTCTCAAACAATAAATTCCCATACTCTATACAAGCATAAGTCAGAGGTATTACAAGCTTAACCACAGACCACTGCAATAAAGCAAATAATACAATAAAGCAAGTCAAACAAATTTTTGGTTTTCCAGTGCATATAAAAATTATGTTTACACTATGCTATAATCTATTAAGCATGCAATAGTATTATGTCTAAAAAATATACACACTTTAATTAAATTTTCTTTTTGCTGGAAAAAAAAAAAAAGCTAATGGTCATCTGAGCCTTCAGCAAGTCTTAATCTTTTTGCTGGTATAGGGTCTTGCCTTGATGTTGATGGCTGTTGATTAATCAGGGTGGTGGTTGCTGAAAGTTGTAGTGGCTGTGGCAATTTTTACAAACAGGACAGCAATAAAGTTTACCATATTCATTGACTCTTCCTTTCATGAAAGAGTTCTCCGTAGCATGCCATGCTGTTGGATGGCATTTTACTCACAGTGCAACTTCTTTCAAAATTAGTCAATCCTCCCAAACACTGTCACAGTGTTATCATCTAAATTGAGGTAATATTCTAAATTCTTTGTTGTCATTTCAACAGTATTCACAGCATCTTCACCAGGAGCAGATGCCATCCAAAGAAACTATTTTTTTGTTGTTGTTCTTTCCTAAGAGGCAACTCATCATCCATTCAATTTTTATCATGAGATTACGGAAATTCAGTCCCATCTTCAGGCTCTGCTTCTAATTATCTTGCCATATCCACTACATAATGCAGTTACTTCCTCCACGGAAGTCTTGAATCCCTCCACGTGATCCATGAGGTTTGGAATTAACTTTTCCCAAATTCTTGCCAATATTGTTATTTTTACCTTTCCCATTGAATTACAAATATTCTTAATGTCATCTAGAATGGTGAATTCTTTCCAGGAGGTTTTCAGTTGACTTTGCCCAGATCCATCAGAGGAATTACTACCTATGGCAAGTATAGCCATATAAAGTGTGTTTCTTAAATAAGACAACTCAAAAATAGAAATTTTCCTTTGATCCATGGGTTGCAAAATGGATGTGGTGTTAGTAGGCATAAAATAACATTGATCTTCTTGTACGTCCGTCTCTATCAGAGCTCTTGGGTGATGAGGTGCACTGTCAATGAGCTGTAATATTTAGAAAAGAATGCTTTTTACTGAGCAATAGAGCTCAACAGTGGGCTTAAAATAATTATTAAACCATAGTAGAAACACATGTGTAGCTCTTCAAGCTTTGTTGTTCCATTTGTAGAGCACAGGACGATTTGAATTAGCATAATTTTTAAGGGTCTAAGGATTTTTGGAATGGTAAATGAGTGCTGGTTTCAATTTAACAGCACCAGCTGCTTTAGTCTCTAATAATAGTCAGCCTGTCTTTTGAAGTTTTGAAACCGGGCACTGACTTCTGCTTTCTAACTAGGGAAGTCCTACATGGCGTCTTATTCCAGTAGAAGGCTGCTTTTGTCTACATTGAAACTCCATTGTTTAGTGTAGCCACTTTTATCAATGATCTTAGCTAGATCTTCTTGATAACTTGCAGCTTCTATACTAGCACTTGCTGCTTCATCTTGCACTTTTTTTTAATTCTTAATTTTAATTTTTGTGGGTACTTAGTAGTATGGGGTACATGAGATATTTTGATACTGGCATTCAGTGAGTTATAATTACTTCATGAAAAATTGGATATTCATCTCCTCAAGCATTTATCTTTTATGTTACAAACAATCCATTTATACTGTTTTGGTATCTTAAAATGTACAATTAAATTGTTACTGACTATAGTCACCCCATTGTGCTATCAAATGCTAGGTTTTATTCATTCTTTCTATTTTTCTGTAGCCATTAACCATCCCCACCTCCCCACTGTACTTATCCTTCCCAGCCTCTGGTCACCATCGTTCTACTCTCTATCTCCATGAGTTCAATTTTGATTTTTAAATCCTACAAATGAGTGAGAATGTGAAGTGTGTCTTTCTGCGCCTGGCTTATTTCACTTAACATAACAATCTCTCCAATTTCATTCACGCTGTTGCATGACAGGCTCTTACTGCGTTTTATGGCTGAATAATATTCTATTGTGTATATGTACCACATTTTTCTAATTCATTCATCTGTTGATGGACATATAGGTTGCTTCCAAATCCCAGCTATTGAGAACAGTGCTGCAACAAACATAGGAGTGCAGATAACTCTTTGATATACTGACTTTCTTTCTTTTGTGTATATACCCAGCAGTGGGATTGCTGGATCATATGGTAGCTCAATTTTTAGTTTTTTGAGGAACCTCCAAACTGTTGTCCATAGTGGTTGTACTAATTCATATTCCCATTAACAGTATGTAAGAACTCCCTTTATTCTACATCCTCACCAGTATTTGTTGTTGCCTGTCTTTTGGCTAAAAACCATTTTAAGTGGGGTGAGATAAGATCTTACTGCATTTTGATTTGCATTTCCTTGATGATTAATGATGTTGAATGTCTTTACATATGCCTGCTTGCCATTTGTATGTCTTCTTTTGAACAATCCCTATTCAAATCTTTTGCCCATTTTTTTTTATTTGATTACTGGATTTTTTTTCCTGTAGAATTATTCGGGCTCCTCATACATTCTGGCTATTAATCCCTTGTCAGAGGGGAAGTTTGCAAATATTTTTTTTCCATTTTATGTGTTGTCTCTTCACTTTGTTGTTTCCTTTGCTGTGCATGAGCTTTTTAACGTGATGTGATCCTATTTGTCTATTTATGCTTTGATTGCCTGTGCTTGTGGGGTATTACCCAATAAATTTTTGCCCTGACCAATGTCCTGGAGAGTTTCCCCAATGTTTTATTGTAGTAGTTTCATGGATTGAGTTCTTGGATTTAAGCCTTTAATCCACTTTGACGTGATTTTTTTATATGGCAACGATAGGGGTCTAGTTCTTCTGCATATCGATATCCAGTTTTCCCAGCACCATTTATTGAACAGGCTTGTCTTTTTTTCAGGGTATGTTCTTAGCACCTTTGTCAAAAATGTGTTCATTGTAGGTGTACAGATTTGTTTCTGGGCTCTGTATTCTGTTCCACTGGTCTATGTGTCTGTTTCTATGTTGGTAACATTATTTTTTGGTTACTGTAGCTCTGCAGTCAGGTACTGTGTGATTTCTTCAGTTTTCTTCTTTTTGCTAAGGATAGTTTTGGCTATTCTCGGTCTTTTGTGGTTCTATATAAATTTTATGGTTTTTTTTTTCTATTTCTCCAAAGAATGTCATTGGTATTTTTATAGGAATTGCATTGAATCTGTAGATTGCTTTGGTTAGTAAGGACATTTTAACAACATTGATTATTCCAATTCATATACATGGAATACCATTCCTTTTTGTGTGTCCCCTCTTCAATTTCTTTAGTCAGTGTTCTATAGTTTTTCTCATAGAGATTTTGACTTCTTTGGTCAAGTTAATTTCTAGATATTTAAATTTATTTGTGGCTATTGTAAGTGGGATTACTTTTTAAATTTTTTTAGATCACTATTGGCATATGAAAGTACTAGTAAATTTTCTATGCTGATTTTATATCCTACAAATGTACAGAATTTGTTTACCAGTTCTAATACTTTTTGGTAGAGGTGTTTCCAAATATAAGATCATATCATCTGCAAACAAGGTTTTAATTCTTCCTTTCCAGTTTGGATGTTGTTCATTTTTTTCTCTTGTCTGATTGCTCTAGCTAAGACTTGCAGTACTATGTTAAACAATAGCAGTGAAAGTGAGAATTCCTGTCATGTTCCAAATCTTAGAGGAAGACATTCAGTTTCTCTCCATTCAGTATGATATGAGCTATGGGTCTGTCATACATGGCTTTTATTATGTTGAGGTATATTTCTTCTATACCCAGTATTTTTAGGGTTTTTATTGTGAAAGGCTGTTGAATTTTATTAAACGCTTTTTTTTAAGCATCAATTGAAATTATCATGCATTACATGGATCAATCTGCATGTGTTGAACCGTCTTTGCATCCCTGGGATAAATCCCATCCTGCAGTTTTATATTATGAAGATGGTTTCTTTCCTTAAATTTCATGAACTTCTTCTGCAGCTTCTTCACCTGTTTTAACCTTCCTAGATTTGAAGAGAATTAGGGATTTTCTCTGAATTAAGCTTTGGCTTAAGGAAATGTTGTGGTTAATGTGGTCTTCTATCCAGATCACCCAAACACTCTTCATATCAGCAGTAAGTCTGTTTCATATTCTTATCATCCACATGTTCATTGGAGTAGCACTTTTAATTTCCTTCAAGCAGTTTTCCTTTGCATTTACAACTTGGCTAACTGACTCAGGAGGCCCAGTTTTTAGCCTTTCATGGCTTTCAACATGCCTTCTTCACTAAAGTTCATCATTTGTAGCTTTTAACTGAAAGTAAGAAACTGCTACTCTTTCTTTCACTTAAACACTTAGCGGCCATTGTAGAGTTATTAATTGGCATAATTTCAATATTGTTGTGTGTCAGTGAATATGTAGTCCCAAAGAGAGGAAGAAAGTACAAGGAATGGCCAGTCATTGGAGCAGTCAGAACACACAAAATATTTATCAGTTAAGTTCACCGTTTTATATGGGCACAGTTTGTGACTCCGCAAAACAATGGCAATAGTAATATCAAAGATCACTGATCACAGATCACCAAAATAGATACAATAAGAATGAAAATTTTGATGTTTTTGAGAATTACCAAAATGTGACACAGAGGTATGAAGTGAGTACATGCTATTGTAAAAATGATGCCAACAGAGTTGCTCAATGCAGGATTGAGATAAACCTTCAATTTGTCAGAATTGCAACGTCTTCAAAGCATAATAAAGTGAACCACTATAAAGGGAGGTAAGCCTATAGTACAGACATGTGAGATACAACTATACATCCCCCTATGGAATGGCATAATGACACCATGGAGAAACCTGGGTCTCTGAATGACTTACTGGACAGATCTTTTCAAACTAGATTTTATACCTCTAAACTATTATGTGATAAAGAATAACTTCTTTTTAAGAACTAAAGGTTGTGGTTCTTTTGACATGCTAGCTGCTACAAGGTATCAAAACACCTTATTAAGCAAGCTGTGATCCAGGGAGCAGCAGCATTGGTACCACCAGAATCTTGTTGGAGATGCAGACTTTAATACTTCACTACCAACTTTTACCAAATCAGCCTAAATTTTTAAAAAGTATCACAGGTGACTTTTATCCACATTAAAGTTTTGGAAGTGTTGCCTTAATGCACAAAGTCTGAACATAGAAATCTAATTCTCTGGGTCTAGGTACTTTCAAGGCCATAGGGGTTAAGGTTGGGTGGATGAAAAAAAATACTAAAATTAGGGATACCAATTAAATGAGAGTCTGGGTATTACAAATGTATCCATGTGGTGACTGAAGCAATCTAGAATGATGAGAGGAAAATACTTGGGAGAAAGAGTGGTCCAGAACCAAAATATTTGGTTAGAAGAGTGTGATTGATAATTTTATGTGTAAACTTGTGTAGGCCATGGGGTGCTCAGACATTTGATCAAATTTTATTCTGTGATGGTATTTCTGGATAAGGTTAGAATTGAATTGGTAAACTGAGTAAAACAGATTATTCTACCCAATGTAGGTGAGCCTCATCCAATTCCTTGAAGGCATGAATAGAACAAAAGGCAACATACAGGAGAATTTGCTCTCTCTTTCTACCTGATGATTTGAGCTAATTATTTGTCATTTCATGCCCTCAGACTGGAACTTAAATCAGCTCTCCTGGTTCTCAGGCTTTGGACATGGACTGCAACTACTCCCATTGACTTTCCTGGGTCACCACCAGCTTGCAAGTAACAGATCATTGGTTTTCTCATCCTCCATAACTGCATGAACTAATACCTTATATTAAATATCTCATAGATATGTATGTGTGCATCTATATA
Organism: Rhinopithecus bieti; assembly: GCF_001698545.2. Taxonomy (NCBI): domain Eukaryota; kingdom Metazoa; phylum Chordata; class Mammalia; order Primates; family Cercopithecidae; genus Rhinopithecus; species Rhinopithecus bieti. The sequence continues at coordinate 2,790,350 of NW_016806920.1, read as the reverse complement.
TGTATGTATATGTGTATGAATATATATACATGCATTTAAGGGTACACATACCCCATATATATGTACACACATATACATACATATAATTATATATATAATTATATATTTTAATATATATTATATATACATATGCCTGGAATATACGTACACACACACATATACACACATATAATTACATAGTCATACTGGTTCTGTTTCTTTGGAAAACATTGATTTAGCATGAGAATGGTTATAAAGCAGTGGTCCCCAACCATTTTGGCACCAGGGACTGGTTTTGCAGAAGACAATTTTTCCATGGATGGGGCCAGAGGGATGGTTTGGGGATGATTCAAGTGCATTACATTTATTATGCACTTTATTTCTATTATTGTTACATTGTATTACAGAATGAAGTAATTATACAATTCACCATAATGTAGAATCAGTGGGATCCCTGAACTTGTTTTCCTGCAACTAGATGGTTCCATCTGGGGATGATGGGAGACAGTGACAGATCATCAGGCATTAGATTCTCACAAGGGGTGTGCAACACAGGTTCCTCACATTCACAGTTCCCAATAAGGTTTGTCCTCCTATGAGAATCTAATGCTACCTCTGATCGAACAGGAGGTAGAGCTCAGGCAGTATTGTGAGCAATGGGAAGTAGCTGTAAATACAGATGAAGCTCCCCCGGCTCACCTGCCTCTCACCTCCTGCTGTGCTGCCCAGTTCCTAATAGGCCATGAGAACCCTTGTTCTAGAGGAACAGAATTTTAAAAATGAGTTTTCTGAATTGGTTCTGGAATTTCTGAAATTGGCTCTCCAACCTGATTAAATTTAAAGATGCTAACGATTTTATGTTTTGTAGTAAAGAGAGTACTGATAGTCTATGGCATGACTTGGTAATAGAGATATACAAACTGTCTGCATTGGATACAATACTATACAATACAATACAATTAGTTGCTTCTAATCAGCAACTTATAAGAAACAAGGTACTGAGTTCTGAGTACTTTTGAATATTTATAGAAAGCTATAAAATGTATTGACATTGACTAGTTGCTTCTAACATCACTGGTCAAAGTGGTGAAAGAAAAAACGAGCTCAGGAATTTGAATGCACAGCTCAAGCAGCACATACATGCCCTGAAAGCATTTATGTGTGCCCTGAAACAGACCCTTATCACCCATATTTGCAGGTTTGAGATTGCTTAAAATCCAGTGTAAACTCTTATCCTGTGACTGGCTGAATTAGAATGCAAATTGAACTGCTAGTCTCATAGACTCTCTACCATTCAAGTATGGGCATTTATTAGGAAAGAATGGGATCCTAGGAGTTGGAATAGGGATGTATGGGAATACTCTGATGAACTCAGGGACATTGAGTCCCTAAATTTTGATGAGGCTTCTTTGCTAGAGGAAGAGGGTTCTCAACCTTCTGTGGAAGAAGCCTCCCTAATCCCCAGTAGAATCAGGTTCCCCACGAGCAGGCATTCTCACACCTAGTGGTATCAGACTCTCTACTGAACTAATGGAATTAATCCTGCCTTGCCTGAGGGAACTCTAATGGCCTTCCCTGTGGCAGTTGTCATCTAGGACAATGCTTATTCTCAGGACCCATTTCTGACACCCCATTCAACTTCCTATTTAGCCTATGTAGAAGCCAGACAGATCTTGGGGTATGACAGCAAATTACCATATGTTTATTATAAGTGATGACTCCAATTGTACCTGCTGTAACAGATGTGGCTTTATTGCTTGAGCAAATTAGCAAATCTTGTACTTGGTATAGAGCTATTGAAATGGCAAATACCTTTTCTCTATCCCTGTCAATAAGGATCACCAGAATCAGTTTGTTTTCAGTTGGCAAGGGCAGCAATACACCTTCATTGTCCTGCCTCAGACATATATCAAGTCTCCAGTCCTGTCATAATTTAGTTTGCAGGCATTTCAACCACCTTTCCCTTCCACAAAATATCACATGGTCCATAACATTGATGGCATTATGCTGACTGGGCCTAGTGAGCAAGAAATAGCAACAACTCTAGACTTACTGGTAAGATTTTTTGTTTCAGAGGGTGGGAAACAAAAGCTCAGAGGCCATGGTGCAATTTCAAGATGTTCAGTGATATGGGACATGACAAAAATATCTTTCTGAGGTGAATGATAAGTTGTTATATCTGCTCCCTCCTGCAATCGAGAAAAAGGCAAAATGCCTAGTGGGTCTCTTTTTTTTGCGGGGGACAAGAGATTTCTTATTTGGTTGTGTTACTCTGGACTGTATCTAGTGATCCCAAAAGCTGCTAGTTTTAAGTGGGGCCCAGAACAAGAGAAGGCTCTGCAACAGATCCAGGCTGCTATGCAAGCTGCTCTGTCACTTGGGCCATTTGTTGTTTGACGTGACAAGGGCAGATAGGAATGCTATTTGAAGCCTTTGACAAGTCTCTATAGGTGAATACAATAAAGCCCTCAAGATTTGAGAGCAAAGCCCTGGTGTCCTTTGAAGATAACTACCCTTATTTTTAGTAACGTCTCTTGTTCTACTACTGGGCATTAGTAGACAACATTTAGCCATGGACCACCAGTTACCATGTGACTTGAGCTGCCTATTATGTACTGGGCATTATTTGACCTACCAATCCATAAAACTGGGCATGACCAGCAGCACTCTATCATTAAACATAAGTGGTATAAACATGATTGGGCCTGAGCAGGCCCTGAAGACACAAGTAAGTTACATGAAAATGTGGCCCAAAAGTCACAGCTCCCAATCTTGCCACACTGCCTTCTGTCTCCCAGCTCACACCTCTGGGCTCATGGAAATTTCCCTATAACGAGTTGGCAGAGAAAGAGAACGTGGACCTGCTTTACAGATGGCTCTGCATGATATGTAGGCACTACTTGGCAGTGAACAGCTATAGCACTGCAGCCCCTTTCTGGGACATGGCTAAAGGACAGCTGTGAAGAGAAATCCTCCCAGTGCACAGAACTTTGAGCAGTACACCTGGTTGCTCACTTGGTTTGGTAGGAAAAATGGCCAATTGTGCAATTATTTATGGTCTATGGCCCCTGATTTGGCTGGATGACTAGTAATAGGGAGCTGCCAGTGATCCAAGTCAGGAGCACTCAGAACGCTGAAGACTTAAGGGAAGCTGAGAATTCTGGTGTCACCAGCAATTGGACTAACATTTGCCCAGCACTTGGTAAACATTGCTCTAAAAGACTCTACAAGTATATTTGTACTATTCTTAAACAATATCAATTAATTATGTGTTATGGTCTATTCCTGACTAATTGCTGATAGCGGTTTTGCTCTATCATACATATATAGACACCTCTTATCACTCAGCAAGTAAGCATTTAGAATATACTATAACATAAAGAATTTCATACATTTATGAATGGATGGAGAAAATGTAAATATCCCAAACCACCTTGTTGCTTTGCCAACTCTTTGAATTACGAATAGGTAATTTGGCAAGTATTTTCTTATATTATAAAAAATATATTTTAATTGGAAACTAAAAGCTATCACTCAACTTTGGCAAATGTAAGACGCCCTATAATTTACTAGTCAGTTAAACTAACAACTTTGCCATATTTATAATAATTGTGCCAAAGTCTTGACAGAAGCATTTTACTCAGTACTTTCAACCTTCATTTGTGTTTAGTCTCATTCAGGAATTTTGCAGCAAATGGATTTTTAAAGTCCATCTGCTTTATTATTGATTTTCCAATCTTCTTTAATATTTATGTGCTAACAAAAGCATATTTCTGACCAAGGAAACAAGGCTTATATAATATACAAATTATAAGATTAGATAAATCTTTTTCTTTTTTCATCTTAAATATTCCTAGTCTTCTGAACCGCACATAGACCTTTCTTTCTGTAATTTAGAATATTCAGCTGAACGGATTTAGTGACAGACAAGAAAGCACTGAACTGTTGTTTTGAATACATTAAAAAATTGCCACAACATTACTGAATTAATTGTATGGCTTGAATTTATAAAATATCACTCAAGGCAACAAAAGATTAAGTAATATTTTTAGTTTATAATAAAATGTATTTTAATTATTCCCCATTTGTTTATAAAATATTCCCTCAATTATGCACTCTCATTATAATTGTATTCGCTCTCAGTTTAGAAAATGGATTGAGGGGGGCGGAGCAAGATGGCCGAATAGGAACAGCTCCAGTCTCCAACTCCCAGCGCGAGCGACACAGAAGACCGGTGATTTCTGCATTTTCAACTGAGGTACTGGGGTCATCTCACTAGGGAGTGCCAGACAATCGGTGCTGGTCAGCTGCTGCAGCCTGACCAGCGAGAGCTGAAGCAGGGCGAGGCATCGCCTCACCTGGAAGCGCAAGGGGGAAGGGGATCCGTTTTCCTAGCCAGGGGAACTGAGACACACAACACCTGGAAAATCGGGTAACTCCCACCCCAATACTGC
>NW_016806920.1:2752984-2781942 GCF_001698545.2 Rhinopithecus bieti | reverse complement strand
ANAAAAAAAAAAAAAAAAAGAAAATGGATTGATTCTTTTTCTTGACATCCCCAATACATACCTTTATTACAGTGAAACTACCGAGGCATCACAGTGGAATTTTCTATTTCTTTTATTCTCTATCTCATTTCTCTTGCTACACACACACACACACACACACACAGACACACACACACTCTCACTCCTTCACTCAATTAAAAACATAAACAATAATTTCTGTTTGGAAAAATAAAAAAAATAAGATGAAACCCAGGTTTATTTTTTTCTCCTTAATTCCCTGTTGCCTCTCCGCATATGCAATGTGGTTTGGGAAAATAAAACAAACAAAACAAAAACATGGGCTGAAGTGTCTGATAGATTTGGGTGCAACTTTCAGATATATTGCCAATGAAATAGACTTGGACATGTTTTAAAAGCTTTTAGAATCTCAGTGTTCTCCTATGTAAAACAAGAATATGCGGTGATTTCCTCTATTGATGCTTGTGAAGAATAAATTGTCTGAGGTTCTCAACTTTTCTGCTATAGTCCTCCTAATGTCAGAAGAGTGTAAACACACATGGACTTCTGAAAGGAAAGTTAAAAAATGATTTCAAACCTCAAAATGTTTTGAGGTTTTACGTTTCCATCAATATTGAAGAAGAAAACCTTAATATGTGGGGCCTCTCTGCTTTTCTGTCCGCTTTTTCTCACTTTATGATTATCGCCTTCTATGAGGAACCAAATAGCAGAATCTATGAAGAGTATTTTACCTGAAAAGTAATCAAAACAGGCCCAGGCGCGGTGGCTCACGCCTGTAATGCCAGCACTTTGGGAGGCCGAGGTGGGCGGATCACGAGGTCAGGAGATCGAGACCATCCTGGCTAACATGGCGAAACCGCGTCTCTACTAAAAATACAAAAAAAAAAAAAAAAAAAAAAAAAAAAAAAAAAAATTAGCCAGGCGTGGTGGTGGGCAACTGCAGTCCCAGCCACTTGGGAGGCTGAGGCAGGAGAATGGCGTGTACCCTGGAGGCGGAGCTTGCAGTGAGCAGCGATCGCGCCACCGCACTCTAGCCTGGGCAACAGAGCAAGACTCTGTCTCAAAAAAAAAAATAATAATAATCAAAACAGAAGAAATATTATGCCACACCCTCACATGGAAAGCTGCACAATGAAGGATAAGAATATTACAGGACACATATCATACACAACTTTGAATGGTACGAAAGAGAATTGGAAGAGATGTACATTGTGGAAACATAGTGGGATGGACAAGAAGGTTTTTGAGTTTGCAACTCCTTGGAGATTTAAGATGCTAGAAAATAGGAAAGAAGTAAAGTTATTAAGAGTTGTAATGTATCAACATTGTAATATGGTATTGACTTGTGATGTTTAAAACACTACTATAAGACAGAACCAGTGTCATGACTTTAAAAGCATAAAAAAATGCTTACGTATATTGTGGCACACTCTATTATATAACCATGTTTATTTTAATATTAAAGTGATATTTATTCTCATAAGTATTTGTGGAAAACTGGTATCACAGGAAGTTGAGCATGCTTATACTATGATTTCAAGGGTCTAGTATTTCTGTTGGTGAAACATTTAATTAACTATCTAACCTGCTTAGGACAGTACTTGCCACAGTGTAGTGGATTAATCTATACAATCATCTATTCTAAGTCGCATTTGTGATGGTTAATTTTGTGTGTTAACTTGGCAGGGCCACAGTGCCCAGATACTTGGTCAAATATTTTTCTGGATATTTCTATAAGTGTGTTTTCGAAGGAGATTAACATTTAAATCAGTGAATTTGAGTAGAGCAGATTGCCCTCCATATGCAAGTGAGCTTCATCCACTCAGTTGAAGGCCTGAATAGAAGAAAAAGACTGACCTCCCCTAACATTTCTACAGCAGATGGCCTTCGTACTTGAACTGCAACATCAGCTCCTCCTGGATATCCATGCTGCCAGCTCACCCTGCAGATTTTGGGCCTGCCAGCCTCCATAGTCTCATGAGCCAATTCCTGAAAATAAAGCTCTCTCTCTTCTTCTCTGTACACAGCACACACGCACACACACACATACACACACACCATTGGTTCTATTTCTCTGGAGAACCCTGACTAATACAGCAATCAATGACAAAATAATTTACTATCCATTAGAAGACATTGATCCAGTGATCTCACCTAATTTTAAACACAGAACTTGAGTGAAATTAAGAACTATTGAGCAAAATGAAATTAAAATTGAACGTTTATGGACTGAAACATGGGCATCCAAAATTCGTATGTTGAAGTCCCAACCTGCAGGCCTTTAAAGAAATAATTATGGTAAAATGTGGTCACATGTGAGGCCCTAATCCAATATGACTGATATCCTCATAAGAAGAGGAGGTTAGGATGCTCACACACATAGAGGAGAGATGATGTAAAGACAGCTATCTACAAGCCAAAGTGAGATCCCTCAGAAAAAAATCAACTTTGCTGACAGCTTGATCTTAAACTTCTAGTTTTCAAAAATGTGATAAAATAAATGTATGTTGTTGAAGTCACCCACTTTGTGGTACTTTGTATGACTGCCTGAACAACCCAAACGCATTTTCGGTGGCAGAACAATTATTCCCTGAGCCATATCACAGAACTCCATATCAAATTTATCAGCAAGAGATGCAGAAAATTGAGTAGATCCATTAGTAAACAGTAGGTCCTAAGGCTTTTTAAGTGTGACATTTATTTGAGAAACAGGACATTTTAAAACATATAGTTTCAAAATTAAAGCATTAGATAACACTCCAACAATGTTATCACCTTCATAAGCACAAATTGCATGCAGCCTTCGTTGCCTTCCCTTTCAAAGCATGGCTTGCCTTTGGACTGAGGTAGTCAGGCAAGGCTCCTATGAGAACAATAAAGAATAACCTGATCTTTATGATCTCCTATTTAAGGGATTGTTATTTATCAGCCAGTCCTGAGGCAGCCAGTCTTTTTCTCTTTAAGATGAAACAGTAAACAATTGAATCACTCTCCTGACAACCCTGCTAATACCAAAATATCTCTTGTTTTCCCTGGCTACCAGTCCTATTAGGTTTATAAAATGTTTTAAAGCATTTAAAAGCCTCACCTGAAACATACAAGTTGCTCATTTGTTAAGTGTATCTAAGAAGATGAGTGATTCATCATTTCAAAAGTTTTACAGGAAGATTATTTAGTGAAACAGCTCTGAGTCTAAGAGTATCTCTCTCTCACACACACACACACAAACACACACACACACACGCAATATCTCACAGAGGTGCAAGTTCTAAAATCGGATCTAAAATATATTTAGTGAAAACTTTTTCCCATGAGCTTCGAGCTTTCATTTTACTTTATATGAAGTATATGATCAATCTTAGAAAACTTTATTATCCTTTTCTTCCAGAAGCTAACTACTAACTGTTGCTTAAAAAAAAATTAGCTCCATTGCTCAATATCTATAATATTTGTTTTTTTGTGTGTGAACTTATTGAATTTTTTCTATTAAATCACTTTATAGAGTTAATGTGATTTAAGATTGTGGAATAATATGTATCAATTAATCCTTATGACATTTTAAATTAAATACTATATAATTTTATCATATATTGTATGATTTCAAATAACATCCTGTGAGTAAATATTATGGCTCTTACCTTTAGTTTTGCAACAAATAAATAATTTCACAATAAAGATTTGTTTATGTAAGTACTCTCTTCAATTGCTATTGACTTGATAGAAGCCAAACACTTGGCACCACTAGTTTTAAAAATTATTTTAGATTAGTTATAAAAATTAATTCTATAAAATGAATGTTGCTAGTGCAGACATTCTGTTTAAAGAAGCCACAATAAACACGAAGTATCCGCTTATTTTTCCCAAAATTCAACCAGAGGCAAGGAAAAAAACAAATGCAGACCCCCAATGTCAAGGAAATCGGGAGATGAAACTCTGAAGCACAACGTATATGCATAAAGGGAGTCAACTGCAATGGAGACAGTACACGAATGTGGAACAAAAGCAGAGAAAGAACTCACACTTGCAGACATCCGAAAGACTCAGGAGGCCGGGCGCCGCGGCTCACGCCTGTAATCCCAGCACTTTGGGAGGCCGAGGCAGACGGATAATGAAGTCAGGAGATCGAGACCATCCTGGCTAAAAAGGTGAAACCCCATCTCTACTAAAACCACAAAAAATTAGCCCGGCATGGTGGCGGGCACCTGTAGTCCCACCTACTGGGGAGGCTGAGGCAGGAGAACGGCGTGAACCCGGGAGGCGGAGCTTGCAGTGAGCTAAGATGGCGTCACTGCATTCCAGCCTGGGCAACAGGGGGGGACTCTGTCACAAAAAAAAAAAGGAAATAATACCTTTCCAAAGTCGAGTACAAACCAAAGTGCAAAATAAAATCCCTCTGTCTATCATAGCAGAAATAACTATAAGTTGGGGACAGGAAAGTCTCTGGAATTATTTGGCTCTTTGAAGCAAAGTGACCAGCTGAGCCAGCAACTGACTTAGCATAGATTGCAGGAAGAAGCTCTCCCACAAGGGGGCAGAAGAGAGATTTTCAAACTGTTTCCAACGCTAAACCCATGGGCCAAAGAGAAATAAATGCTGAAAATAAATCTCAAACAAAATTTTATGTCAAAAAAAAAAAAAACCCTTATAATAGACTGGAACACAGCCTGAGATCCCCTTCTCCATCAAATACTCACAATTTTAATATGAGTAACCAGGACAAGCACAGGATCTCTATGAAAGATTGTATGTAAAGACCAATCAGAAAATGTTGCCATGCGGGCATGGTGATCACGACTGTAACCCCAGCATTTTTGGGAGGCCGAGGCAGGCGGATCACCTGAGGTCGGAGTTCAAGACTAGTCTGGCCAACATGGTGAAACGCCGTTGCTACTAAAAACACAAAAAATTAGCTGGGTGTGGTGGCACACACCTGTAGTTCCAGCTACTCAGGAGGCTGAGGCAAGAGAATTGCTTGAACTGGGGAGTTGGAGGTTACAGTGAGTCAAGATTGCGCCATTGCACCCCAGCCTATGCAACAAGAGCGAAACCCCGTCTCAAAAAAAAAAAAAAAAAAAAAAAAAAAAAAAAACTGCTGCCATTTTGAACACAAAAATAATGCCAATTATCCCACAAGTTACATCTTTTAAGTTCAATAAAATCACATTTTCTAAAAAACCAGAAGACAAAGCAGAGGTATGAGTCCTCAATGAAAAGACGGTAATATGAAAATCAGGAGATGAAATGGTCAAATATCATCTTATCAATAGGGTTCCCTGATATTTTTGGTGTTAGTCAGGATTCTCTAGAGGGACAGAACTAATAGGATAGACATACATATAAAGGGAGTTTATTTAGGAGTATTGACTCACAGGATCACAAGGTGAGTTTCCACAATAGGCTGTCTGCAAGCTGAGGAGCAAGGAAGCCAGTACGAGTCCCAAAGCTGAAGAAACTGGAGTGTGATATTTGATGGCAGGAAACATCCAGCATGGGAGAAAGATGTGGGCTGGGAGGCTAAGCCAGTCTAGTCTTTTCACATTTTTCTGCCTGCTTTACACACTGGCTGTGCTGGCAGCTGATTAGATGGTGCCCACCCAGATTAAGGGTGGGTCTGCCTTTCCCATTCCACTGACTCAAATGTTAATCACCTTTGGCAACACCCTCACATACACACTCAGGATCAATACTTTGCATCCTTCAATCCAATCAAGTTGACACAGCATTAATCATCACACTTCTTAATTTATAAAATACCCTCACAACACTCTCTCCCATTACACTGATTTTTTCCAATAACATTTAATTTAATGATGTTCTTTCCCCATTATAATATCAGCTCCATGAGAGCAGAGATTTCCCTCAATGATTTGTTTATGTAATGTCAAGGCCAAGAATGGTGCCTGGCACAAAGCATGTCATTAAGTATTCATTAAATAAATGATTAATACATGAACTGACAGCTCAATAAAGAAGTGGAAGAAAAAGTAGAACCACTATATTAATGAAAGTTAAATCAAGAGGAGCATTATAGAGAATAAACACAGCTGAAGACTGAAGTAAGGTAAACAGTAGTTAGAAATAAGAGAAAAGAAAATAATTAAATTCATACAAATAATTTGGAAAGATGTGAATAATAGTTAGATACAGCAGAAAGAAAAGTCACGGCACTCATAAGCATTATTGTGAGATAAGCATATTAATGATAAAACTTGCAGTTTCATTTAAAGAAAATGTCCCAGATATAAAAGAAAATAACCTATAGAATAAAAAGAATAATCCATGTGTCAGAAAAAAAATGTAACCCAACACACTCTATCCCAGGGTATGCATAGAAAATTATATGGACTTTAAAAACAATCTTTTGGCAGTAAGGCAAAAAGTAAGGTATTTGAATTCAATTATTGCTAGCTTCAAGATTCACTACTGAAATATTCAATGAGGAAGGAAATGGAGCAAAATTCATAAAGCATTTAAATTGTCTTTCATTATTTTTCATACTTTTATGAAAAGTCATACCTTTATGACTAAAAATAATTACACTAAACCAAATTGTCAGTCATGTAACACAACCAACAATAAATGATTTTTTAATGTACAGAGACTCAGAAAACATCATCCCTATTAACTTCTAGAAAATCCTAATATGGATCAAATTTAGCCAACCAAAACATGAATAGAAAAGCCTATGGCAGACAGATGGGCATTAAAAATTAAATCTACTGAACTCTAAAATAAGATAAAAATGAAGACTTCCATTTCTGCCTATGACAGAATCACAGACTAACAATGGACATGCTCTCCTGCCACACACACAAAAATAAAACTGGTCAAATTGTGAGGCAATAGTTTTCAATCACTGGACAACAGGAACCACAAGACTGATCCCTGAGAAGAGCAGCACAGAAGCACAGTGAGGTAGAAGCCAAGCAGAACGCAATAGTCCCACTGAAGTTAGAGGCAGAAATTGGAGTTTGAACTGCAGAAGCAACTGCAATTTGGGGGGCAGAATCTTGAGAGGAGGATCCCTAAGGGAGGCATTTAAGGGCATACATCTATGTTAGGATTGCACACATATTATTGGCTGAGGACATGTCTGCAAATATTAAAGGAAGACTCCACAAAGCCTTTCAGAGAGAAACTGCTACCAAGTTAAGAGCATAACAGAGATAGTGAAGGTTGCTTGATGATAGGAGATGTTTAGCTTTCAGTTTGAGAATGAAAGGATCGTTCTTATTTTTCACAAGATATTGAAGCAAAGAAAGACAGATGACCTGGTCAAACCCCCTTGCAAACCTGCTAATAAGATTATCTCCTGAAAAACAGAGTATGAAAGTCCTTATCTATAGAATGCATTTAGCAGGATGTACCTGGAATATACAAGGCTTGCTTAGAGAAAACAATCCTCAAGTGTGTGGATTGATGGGAATGACTTCTTGTAATAATGTTACTTAAGTTATGTAATTATTAGTGAATAAAATGAAGATGTTTAATGACCAAATTAATTTCCTTTTGTGTAAGTGGCACCCTTCATGCATAACTTAGAGACTTCATGGACTATATCTGACCCAGAATGTATCCTAACACACCATGAATCTGAAGAACACCATTAGCATCCTAGATGTCTCTCTTCTCTTTGCTGCAAGTACTTGTATCCTTGAAATGATTAAAACAGTTTGATACCAGATAAAATCTCTGACCTATGTGGATTTGATACAACAATCCACTTTTTACATTAACGCCTACTGGTACAGTAAAGAGAAGTTTCTTTCAGACTCAAGGATGATCACGGCCAGGTATTAGTGGCAAAAAACAAATAAAAGGGATGAAAAAATGACGATTTGATGCCAGGTTGACTATCTACTCTTTCTTTAAAATAAAAACATCCTGGGAGGCAAAATATTTGGACAAATCTTTCCAAACAGATTTTGAGGAAATTAATCTAGAAACACGGAAGTGGCTTTTCAGATATCCAGAGAGTACCAGGCAGAAGAAAAATTAGTGGAAATTTCTATTCCCTGCCTTTTTCCAGTAACTCAGGTAAAATCCAAACCTCAAAAGTCTGAAGCTGCAGTAGTGGGAAATATAGCAGTAAAGACAGTTTTTCCTGTCCCTAGAAAGTTGTCTCATGCTTTAGTGGCCAGTTGGAAAGATGTTACCTTCACTCACAAAGTAAATTAAGACCATTAATCAATCAAAAAATGATGCAGGTAGCAGGATCCCCAGCCCAATGACCGCAAAATCCCAAAGTATACTGACACATGTTAGGTTACTTTATAAAGGAATATCAACAGAAACTTGGTTAACAATTATTGGCACAAGTACTTAGAATTAATGATCTAAAAAAAGTTACAGATTCTAAAGACTCATAAGTAGGATAAATCATATGAATTAATAATTAAACATCAAACATCAAGTGACAACAAACTTCTTTCAGCTGCTTTTGATAGTGTGACAATTAACTTGCGGCAGTGGGTGAAGTCAGTAGTTTTGCAGACCAACCTGAAAAAGTTAAGACCAACTCTATCATCAACTCAGCAATGGAGTACTCTTTCCAAAGTAATAAGAGTAGCTTGAGTGCAGGTGACCCTAAACTACCTTTATGATTAGCAGAGGGACTTACTTAACTCAGTGCCTTCACTGCTAACTATGGTAGATACTGTCATAGTCAGATCCTTGGAACTAGCTAAATTTATGAAAGAAGTAAGCATATGAGTGCACAGCTATGCACCAATAGGAAAAGAGAGGATATAACTAACATGACAAACAATTTATTCAGTGTTAATGGGGAAGAAATCACTTAAAAATGACTATGAGACAAATTTCTCATGATCAAGGGGATTGGAGTAGCTGGCAAGTGAATTCTATTGGTCCTCTACTAGTAGGTTCAAGTGATCTGCAAATTGGAGTTAGCTAGGACTGCCACTACTCTACACTTTGGTTACAAAATGGAAGCAATCTCAGAGAATACTGTCCAGTGGCATGTATTAATTTTGATGACAGTGTATAATTTATTACTACCAATGTACAAAATTGGGCAAGGAAACATTACACAAACATATCACATTCAGCTTCATCCACAGAGCAGTGGTTTCACTGAAAATTCAAATGAGATGTTGTAAATCTAGTTATGAATGAAATCTGGTGTTAAAAAAGATGTAAAGGTTTGGCTTATTGTTTATACAATTGAGTCATTGGGTTGAATATAAAAGAAAGTAAGGTAGGGACTCCACTAAGATTTCTAAAATTAGGTAAAGGGAATGAGGAAACTGGGAAAAATGTAACTGCACAACTTTATTTCCCAAATTTCCTAATTTTTGCTTGGCTTTGCCTGTTACAGTGTGCCCAAGGAAGATGATATAAATGGTCCAGATACAATACTAATAACATAAAATTTGACAGCAAATTTTCATAAAGTACCTTAGAATGTGTTATAACTTTACTCTCTTCATCAAATTAAGACTAATTGTGAATTCAGTTTATTACCAATAATATGTAATATTTAGATTATCAGATTTAATATTGACCCAATAGGGAGCCAAAGTGTTACAGTTTTCTGAAACTCTAAAGCCCTATGGTTAAATATTATATTAAGCCAGGCAACACAACCATTGCAGAATTAGTGCACATCAAATGGATACAGGATATTGCAGCAAACAGAAGAAACGCTAGTAAGTGGATCATAATTTTAAAACACAACAATACCACACTATTTCTATGAGAATGTCCCAGAGCAAGAAAATAATACTCTTAGTGATCTCTCAGATCCAGCACCAACTAATGGCCAAGCTGGAAAGAAGAATGCCAGATCTGTTTTCCTCAGAGAAAGTGATCTGGACTTTTTCTAATTAATGTATTTGCCAAAAAAATTCATCTGAAACATTTGGAGAAAATTAATGAGTGCATAATTTCACTAACTCACCTCACTGGTAGCCAACTATAACAATCATTAGGCTAATATTTTACATAAGCTATATTTTTCATTAGGATTATTTTTACAGATGACCTAGAGAGATATTACCATTGAATCATATAGGGTGGTGAATGTTGAAGAGCAGAGTGTCTGTTCTTAATCAAGTCATAAATTACAATGACATGTTGCCAAGACAGTAGCCTGCTGATAATAGGAAGCAGATTGCTGCAGCCTGCTCAATACATCAGAGCTTGATTTTCTCCTTTTCATATGCCAAATGTAGATAAGAATGGAACTTAAGGAAAATGTGAATGTTACCAAGCAATCCTCAAAGAAGGTGATGTTATCAATAACTCCTCTCTGGAAGTACAAAAAACATTGATTGGAAGTTTTATGGCAACTCAGATAGAGGTTTTTTTTTTATTACATTATCATGGAAATAGTGTGGTTTTGTTGTGTTTTGGAATTATGATTCACTTGGAACTGCTTCTTCTCTTTGCTTAAATATCCTGTTTTCATAAATATATCTAGTTGATGTTCTGATGAAACATACCATATTTCATGGTGCATGCACACTATTTTCTCAAACTGACAAATCGTGTAAAAGTCCAATGGCAGAAACCTATATGACTTTATTAACACTGTCCTTGGCATGCCAGAAATTCGGTAGGCATTTTAGGAATTGGACATGGGATAATGCTTCTTGCTGAGTTAGGGTGAACTAACTAATGTAACTGGAGCCTTAAAACCGTAAGTCAGCATTGAAAAATTCAGTTTCCACTCCAATATGTAAACAAACTGAAAGTCATCTTTTTCATACTTATAAAGAGAAAAAAATCTGAACAGACTAAAAAATCAATGACATTTATTGGGTCCTTCTAAGAATTGAGGTTTCAGG
This sequence comes from Rhinopithecus bieti, assembly GCF_001698545.2. Classification (NCBI taxonomy): domain Eukaryota; kingdom Metazoa; phylum Chordata; class Mammalia; order Primates; family Cercopithecidae; genus Rhinopithecus; species Rhinopithecus bieti. The sequence goes on along the minus strand of NW_016806920.1, from coordinate 2,771,116 downwards.
GAAAACTGCCTCCATGAAATCTGAAAAACAGGTGAATACAGAGAGTCACAGCTGTGATCAGCTTACTATATGCAGAAACTGCTGGAGCCATAAACTAGTAGGAACACTTAAGTAACAACTATGATAAACTGCTGGAGGATAAATGTGGATGAAGAGAACATGAAAGTTTACAGTGAATGAGTCTTATACAGACCCCTAATCTTTAGGGGACTTTTTCTTGGGAAACTCATCAGATTTTCACTGGTAAAGAGCCAGTGAAAATCTTCATGTCTTTCTGGCAGGGGTAGGGGAAAAGTAATCATTTTGAAATATACCCAGTGTTCTCCATAACGAAGACCTACTCATGGGGGAAAACGCATTACTAGAGCCATATTCAACACGGGAGAAGGGAAGTTATCCACTCCAACTCCTAGCCTTCCGGTTTCACCTAAGTATGTGGTGGAGGGTGCGGGGTAAGAGGGAATGGGGATAAAAGTTAAGAAACACTTGTAAAGGTCACAACCTAGGAACTGGCCACTAAAAGACTGAAAATAAAACACAGCATTATAGAACTCTTTCCCTCCCTTTCTCATATTACCACCACATCAGAAAAGCCCCTGTCCGAGAGCAAGTAATTATAACTGAAAGAACTGCCAGGTGCAGACTGCATTTAAGGAGTTACTGGGGAGATGCAGAAACAATAGAAGAATAAAAACAAAAACACTAGAGAGATCTTAACCTCTGGTGCTTACAGCTATATAGGAAACATTGAACACAGTCCAACTTTTAGCCAAATTAACACAAAAATTTATATGAAAACATTATTTGCCTATATAAAAAAGCTTATTTACCTCAGTCCCTATTACCTGATGCATCATGTTGACTTTCAACAACAACAAAAACAAAATTACAAAGCATGCTAAAAGACCAGAAAGAACAGTCTTAAGAGACAAAGCAAACCTCCAGACTAGACTGAGATATGAAATATGTGGATACTGTTAGGCAAGAAGTTTAAAATAACTGTGATATGTTAAGAAATACAATGGAAAAATTAGACTACATCCAAGAACATATATAAATAATGTAAACAGAAAGATAGAAACTGTTAGAAAGGGCCTGGTACAGTGGTTTATACCTGTAATCCCAGCACTTTGGGAGGCCAAGGCATGTGGATCACCTGGGGTCAGGAGTTCAAGACCAGTCTAGCCAACATGACAAAATTCCATCTCTACTAAAAATAAAAAAATTAACTGTGGTGGCACACGACTGTAATCCCAGCTACTCAGGTGGCTGATGCAGAAGAATTGCTTGAACCTGGGAGGCAGAGGTTGCAGTGAGCCGAGATTGCACCCCTGCACTCCAGCCTGGTGACAGTGTGAGACTCCATCTCAATCAATCAATCAATCAATAAAAACTGTAAGAAAGAATTAAAATAAAATGTTAGATAAATAAAAATACTGCCAAGGAAATAAAGAATGCTTTTCATGGGTTCATCAGTAGAGCTGACATGGCTAAGCAAAGAATCAGTGATCTTGAAGATATTTCAGTGAAAACTTCCCAAACTGCAATGTAAAGAGAAAAAAAAAAATGAAAAATACAGAACACTCAAGAACTGTGGGATAATTTCAAAACATATAAAATGTGCATTGTTGAGGAAGAAAAAGAGAATGGAGCAGAAAAAATATTTGGAGTAATACTGGCTGAGAATTATCTGAAATTAATGGCAGACATCAAACCACAGATCCAACAAAAACATTAAGTGGGATAAATACTCAAGCTAAAAATTTTTTCACAGCATAGGAAAGAATCAATAAAGTGAAGAGACAATCTTCAGAATGAAGAAAATATTTACAAACTATCAACCTAATAAAAGGTAAATAACAAAAATATATAAGGAGCTCAAACAACTCAATGGCAAAAAAAAAAAAAATCAAATAATCAAATTTTAAAATAGACTAAAGACCTAAATAGATGTTTCTCAAAAAAAAAAAAAAAAAAAGACGTACAAATAGCCAACAGGTATACAATGCTCAACATCACTAATCATCAGAGAAATGCAAACCAAAATCACAGTAAGATATCATCACACCCCAGTTAAAATGACTATTATAAAAAAGATAAATAATAATAGAGGCTGGTGAGGAGGTAGAGAAAGGTAAAAGCTCATACACTGTTGCTGGGAATGTAAAGTAATACAGGTACTATGGAAAACAGTATTTTGGTTCCTCAACAAAATAAAAATAGAACTACCATAGGATCCAGCAATCCCACTGCTGGGTATATATCCAAAAACAAGAAATCAATATATCAAAGAGACATCTGCCCTTGCATGTTTATTGCAGCATTATTCACAATGGCCAAGATATTGGAACCTAAATGTTTAACAATGGAGGAATGAATAAAGAAAATTAGGTAAAATATACAAAATAAAATATTATTGAGCCATAAAAAGAATAAAATCTTGTCATTTGTACCTATGTGTATGGCAATGGAGACCATTATGTTAAAGGAAATAAGCTAGACACAGAATGACAAATATCACACATTCATATTCATGTGGAAGCTAAAAAAATTGATATAAGGGAGCTAGAGTGTAAGTAGAATGATGGTTACCAGAGGCTGGGAAGGGTAATGAGGAAAGAGAGGTAAAGAAGTGTTAAGTTGGGATACATGGATGATTTAACATATGCAAGTCAATAAATGTGATACACCATATAAACATAATTAAAAAACAAAAATCACATGATCATCTCAATAGATGGAGAAAAAGTATTTGACAAAATCCAGCAACCTTTTATTATTAAAACCCTCAGCAAAATTGGCATAAAAGGGACATAACTTAATGTAATTAAAGCCATCTATGACAAACCCACAGCCAACATTATACTGAATGGGGAAGGTTGAAAGCATTTCCCCTGAGAACTGGAAGAAGACAAGGATGCCCACTTTTACCACTTCTATTCAACATAGTACTGGAAGTCCTAACCAGAGTAATCAGACAAGGAAAAGCAATAAAGGGCATCCAAGTCATTAAAGAGGAAGTCAAACTCTCACTGTTTGCTGATGATATGATTGTATACCTAGAAAACACCAAAGACTCATCCAAAAAGCTCCTAGAACTGATAAATGAATTCAGTAAAGTTTCAGGATACAAAATTAATGTAAATAAATCAATAACTCTGCTATCCACCAAAGGTGATCAAGCTGAGAATCTAATCAAGAACTCAACCCCTTTTACAATAGCTGCAAAAAATAAAAAAAAAAAAATAAAGTACTTAAGAATATACTTAACCAAGGAGGTGAAAGACCATTACAAGGAAAACTACAAAACACTACTGAAAGAAATCATAGATGACACAAACAAATGGAAACACATCCCAGGCTCATGGTTGGGTAGAATCAATAATGTGAAAAAGACCATACTGCCAAAAAGCAATCTAAAATTATATGTAATCCCCATCAAAATACTACCATCATTCTTCAGAGAACTAGAAAAAACAATCCTAAAATTCATATGAAACCAAAAAAGAGTCTGCATAGACAAAGCAAGACTAAGAAAAAACAAACAAACAAACAAATTTGGAGGCATCACTTTACCCAACTTCAAACTATACTCTAAGGCCATAGTCACCAAAGCAGCATGATACTGGTATAAAAAGAGGCACATAGACCAATGGATCAGAATAGATAACCCAGAAATAAATCTAAATACTTACAGTCAATTGATCTTTAACAAATCAAACAAAAACATAAAGTGGGGAAAAGACACCCTATTCAACAAATGGTGCTGAGATATTTGGCAAGCCACATGTGAAAGAATGAATCTGGATCCTCATCTCTCATGTTATACAAAATCAACTCAAGATGGATCAAAGACTTAAATCTAAGACCTGAAACCATAACGATTCTAGAAGATAACATTGGAAAAACCCTTCTGGATATTGGCTTAGGCAAAGACTTCATAACTTATAACCCAAAAGCAAATGCAAAAAAAAAAAAAAACACACATACACATACATAGATGGAACTTAATTAAACTAAAAACCTTTTGCACAGCAAAGGAAATAATCAACAAGGTTAACAAACAACCCGCAGAGTTGGAGACGATCTTCACAATCTATACATTTGACAAAGGACTAATCTGGATACAAAGGAGTATCCAGAATCTACAAGGAACTCAAACAAGTCAGCAAGAAGAAAACAAATAATCCCATCAAAAAGTGAGCTAAGGACATGAATAGACAATTCTCAAAAGAACACATACAAAGGGCCAGGAAACACATGGGAGAAAAATGCTCAGTATCACTAATTATCAGGGAAATGCAAATCAAAACCACAATGTAATATCACCTCATTCCTGTGAGAATGGCCATAATCAAAAAGTTAAAAAAAAAAAAAAAAAAAAAGATGTTGGCATGGATGTGGTGAAAAATGAATTCTTTTACACTGTTGGTAGGAATGTAAACTAGTACAAACACTATGGGAAACAGAAAACAGTGTGGAGATTCCATAAAGAACTAAAAGTACACCTACCATCTGACCCAGCAATACCACTCCTGGTTATCTACCCAAAGAAAAGAAGTTATTTTATGAAAAAGATTCTTGCACATGCATATTTATTTCAGCACAATTTGCAATTACAAAAACATGTAACCAGCCCAAATGCCCATCAGTCAATGAGTGGATAAAGAAAATGTGGTTTATCTATACCATGGAATACTACTCAGCCATAAAAAGAATGAAATAATGGCATTCATAGCAACCTGGAAGGAACTGGAGATCATTATTCTAAGTGAAGTAACTCAGGAATGGAAAACCGAACTCGTATGTTCTCACTCATAAGTGGGAGCTAAGCTTTGAGGACGCAAAGGCAGAAGAATGATACAATGGACTTATGACACTCAGGGGAAACGGTGGGAGGTGGGTGAGGGATAAAATTCTGCACATTGGTTACATTGTACACTGGTCAGGTGATGGGTGCACCATAATCTCAGAAATCACCACTAAAGAACTTATTCATGTAACCAAACACCACTTGTTCCCCAACAACCTATTGAAATAAAAAAGTCAAATTCAAATTCAAAAAAGAAGGTTAAATAATGGGTACAAAATACAGTTAGCTAGAAAGACTAAAATCTAGTGTTCAATAGCACAATAGGATAATAATAAGTAACAATAATGTATTGTATATTTCAAAATGACTAAAGGAGTGAATTTGAAATGATCTCTACACAAAGAAATTAATATTTGAGGTGATGGATATCTGAGTTACCCTGATTTGATCATTGTATGCACAAATTAAAATATCACATGTGCCCATAAATATGTACCACTATTATGTATCCATAAAAATTAAAAATTAAAAAATCTATACCTATGTATATAATATTCAAACTCCAAATAACCAAAAACAAAAGGAAAATATTGAAGGAAGTAAAAGATAAAACCTATAAGAAACAAGGGTAAGAATTACAGTGGACTTCTCATTAGAAACCATGTAAGCAAGAGGATGTACTAAAATATTTTAAACATAAGAAAAAAATATTCCATCAAACAATAATTGCATATCCAACATTATCTTTCAAAAATGCATTTAAAAGACCAGCTAACCAAAATAGACACTGGAGGAACCTCTCTTCTAGGACACTGGATTGAAATCAGCCTGGGAAAATAATAAAGTTATACAAGAGTAGAAAAATGAAATAATTATCCTAAGCCGGGTGCGGTGGCTCACGCCTGTAATCCCAACACTTTGGGAGGCCAAGGCAGGCGGATCACTTGAGGTCAGGAGTTTGAGAACAGCCTGGCCAACATGGTGAAACCCATCTCAGCTAAAAATACAAAAATGCAGGTGTGGTGGTGGACACCTGTAATCCCAGTTACTCAGGAAGCTGAAGCACAAGAATCGTGTGAACCCAGGAGGCCTCGGTTACAGTGAGCCAAGATAGTGCCACTGCACTCCAGCCTGGGCAACAGAGTGAGATTCTGTCTCAAAAAGGAAAAAGAAAAAAAGAAAGAAAGAAAAAAAGAAAAAGAAAGAAAAAAAGAAATAATTATCCTAATAAAAAACTAGAACTACCCTCATTGCTGGGAAAAAATTTACCCTCCTCTGAAAGGATTACTGGATGTTCTAATCATTACGAAATTTGACATCTTTAATGGTCGGAGGTTGGGCTAGGATGGTACATTTATGGGAAAACCGTGATAAGACGAGATCGTGGAAGAATCTCACTGGACAATAGGAGACTAATTGTTCTCTATTACCCTGGGAACACAAACAAGATTTTTAAAAAGCCAGGAATTAGTGGGAGGGAGGGTTGTCTTCCACATGGTACAAATAAAAAAACAACACTATATGGTCCTTATGGAATGTAGCTGGACAATACTACATAATGATATCCAGATGCCAATGTCAGTAAAAACTGGCACCATGCTATCTGAGGTTTTATTATGACCAAACAACAGAATGGATCTGTAATGATTGAACTATGGCCTCAAGTCATCCCCGCAGGTACTTGATGTGTGGTTCATTGGGAATATCATTCTGGCTGAGAAGGAATAGAGAATGATACTATAATTGTAAATGAGGTATGATGTGTCAAACGTTAACCTTTTGCTAAAAGAATATTGTGTAACAAAGGAGTTTTGAGTTTGTTGATAAAGTCAAATAAAAAATACAATTTTGTAGATGATGACTCCAGGATGAAACACATTTTAGGAGGATAATTTAGAGGGTCAAAGGAAACAAAACCTGGACAGTAGTTAAAGCATAAAAACCAGATTTTTTCCCCCCAGGAATTGTTGCAAAAGAGGAAAAGACCTTGGTATGATACTTGGCTTAATTCCAAATACAGTGTGTACAGGTGGAGATTTATAGCTAAGAAGCATGGGGTTACTGGATAGAAAAATATTAACAGGACACATCAGGAGTAAAGAGGATTCTTGCTAATCTGATGTGTCAGGATTCTTACTGAAGGCAGGCCAGATTGATCAAATATGAAGGGTGGTGGCTGAAGATTTTGATCAGATATTGAAGATGATTAGCTATCAAGGGTGCAGAGTTCTGTCTAAACTGACTTAGTAAGATTCTTGTTATAACTGGGCAATGCAGGCTTGACAATTCTGAACACTAAGGTAGAGGCCTAGAGGGCTCAGAAGAGTCTGACTAGAGTTCAGTCCAGGAAAGAGTCTGTTTCCGGATCCCTGTTGAGGGGAACTTCACTGAAGGAAACATGGACAACTAAAAGAAGATTTAGACCTTAGAAAAATTACATGTTTACTTAAATGTTGACATCAATACATACTAAAACCTTTGGATAATTGGAAAATTGAAGAAAAATAACAATTGAGTTATAATTCTTACTCACCATGAGAGAGTTCAAATACTGGTATTTGATGGAATGTTTCTAAGATTATGCTTTTGCACAAAATGTTTCAGAAAATTATGTAAAATAAACTATAAAAATAAACTTGAGAAATGTGTGGCAAGAATATCTTGACCAAGAATTGACACAGGGATATATGAAGAGGACTGTCAGGCATGTTAGCTCACACCTGTAATTCCAGCACTTTGGGAGGTCAAGCCAGGAAGATCTTTTGAGGCCAGGAGTTTGAGACCAGCCTGGGCAATACAGCCAGGGCCCATCTCTAAAAGAATTAAAAAAAAAAAAAAAAAAAAAAAAAAAAAAAAAAAAAAAACATTATCCAGGGGTGGTGGCACATGCCTATAATTCTTGCTAATCAGGGAACTAAGCCTGGGAGATTGCTTGGGCTCAGGAGTTTGAGGCTGCAGTGAGCCATGATCCTGCTACTGCAGTTTAGCCTGGGCAACAGAGACCCTGTCTCAAAATGAAAACATTAAACAATAAAAATACTAAAACAGAGAAAAAGCTACAGGACTTCAATGCTTTCTCTCCCTTTACTGGAAGACCCCTGGGTAAGAAAGACGACTCAGTCAGATTCTCTTGCAAAAACACCTCTGCAAAGTGTGACAGTAGTGACAGGCCTCCTGACAAATATGCTACTGGTATTCACAAGCAGGAGAATCCTCTTCTCTGTAATAGTGCAAGTAGAATGTATCTAATCTTGAGTCCTGGCTCTTTGATAAATGTCACAAGAACTATGTAATTACAAATGGAAGATGTTTCATGACCAAAACAGCTCCCTTTTATATAAGTGATGTTCAACGTACACTATATAGAAACCCCATGTGACAACTGGGCCAGAGCCATGCTAATGTATGAATATGGACCCTAGGAGCTCTGTTATGGGCCCAGAAATCTCCATGCTCTCTGTGTGTGTCTCACACCACCTGTGTCCTTTAAATACTGCCAATTCTTGACATTCTGCGAGATCTCTTTTTTTGTAAGTCTGATTTGACATTCTGATCATCAGTGTTATTGTACGGAAGCCAAGCGATCCTGTTCATATACCATCCATTCTACTGAGACAAGAAAGGCTGTACCTTGGGTATAAGGATCATGCCCTGGAGTAAAGACTATGCCAGACCCACTTTTCAAAAAAGGCCTACAAAATCTAGCTAAAAGGGGTTATTCTTACTTAAAGAATTTAAAATCTAGCTAAAAGGGGTTATTTCTTACTTAAAGAATTTAAAAGATTCTTGTGATAACAACAATCATCCCTTTTAGTCTTTTTTAGCCACGTACTTTGCATTCAGATAGTGAGGTTAGATAATATTTAAAAAATTCATTTCCCTTGTATATGTTTTATTTCTACATATTTAATAAAATAGTAAGGAGAAATAATGACACCACAACCATTCCACCTGAAAATCTGTAGACGATATTTTATAGCAGCTTTCTTTCTTCTAGACTTGCTCAGCATAAAACATTATATTTTTAAGCACCTTAAAGCTTTCAACAGCTCTCCATCCTTTAGGGGGATGAAGAGGTACATTTAGCCTAATGCTATTGATTCACTTAAAGCAAGAGAGCAGTGAATCTTAACTTACTTTATGCCATGGCATATATCCCTGCATTATATTGCTACCCTTATGCCAAAGACATAATCCCTACGTCCCCCTGGCTCCTAGACAAAAGGCTCTACAAACACTTTTATCTACCTAGCAGCTGCTTCCCATTTGATATTGTGAACCTCTGGAGTTTATACATGCTGCCACACTTCTTTCCGCAGCATAACAAACAGAACTGAAGTGCCTCAAAAGGCTCTGAGAACAGAATTGGAGAACAAGGCATATGCAGCTGTCTGAAAACAAAGAAATGATGATAGCTTTGAAGGGGACAATTAATGATCTCCACTGCCACGTTAATATTAATCAGCCCACTTGCCTAAATAATTTTTAATTTAAAAATGATGCTCCGTAACTCATGTTATTTGTCCTCATGCTTCCTATAACAAGTAACATACATTCTTCTCTTTATTACGAGATATTCTTGGTTTTAAGTGATTTATTATTGGTTTTAACATTTACAAAGGTACCTTAGACATATACAAAGTAACCACAAAGAAATGCAGTAGCAACAATTAGCAATAGATGTGGTACTTTCTAGATTTTAATATTATAAGTGATCTCCTTTATTTCTCTAGAATCTTTTTTTTTTTTTTTTTTTTTTTTTCAGAAATTCAGTAGAACTCAGATCTCAGTCACAGTTTGGACTGGTTGGGTCATGCCTCTCCGAGGTGTTAGAGACACAAGCTAATTCCTCACCCTACACCAACTTGGCTAACACCTGAGGTAACAAAAAGTCCAAGTCTCTGAACTATTGTTGATTTTTTTCTCAAGTACATTTACATCACCCAAAAAAATTAGCTGCGTATTTCTTAATCCAGTTAGATTCAACTTTAACTTCACATGCGTTTCACATTTTAGACTCTAAACATTACTCAGATATTTAATGCTTTTGATGTGAATGGATAAGGTTTCTCTTAGAAACATTTTATTATTTTCTCTGTTTTTATATTTCTGTGTCTGAATTTGTCCATATCCCACTCCTCCTTTGTAGCAAAATTCCTGTGGTTAACTGTCTTAAATCTGGGTATAGATTTTTGTCTACCTTTTTTTGTCATCTAGACATTTAGTGAACTGATCATAGAACAAATATATTTTTAGCAAATTGACCTAGAACAAGACTTCTGATGATATTACAAAGGACACAGATTACATTTCCAAACAGATAAGAGGGGAAAGAAATCGTATTCCATTTATATTGCTATTTCTACTACTTCTGAAAATAAACCATTTATAAATTTTAAAAAGTATTTTACTGTAATACACATACCATAAAATACCCCATTTGAAAATGTGGAATTAAGTATATTTACAAGTTATGGAACATCACCACCATCTAATTTTTGAACAGTTTTCTCATTTCAGAAAGAAACCCTATACCTGTTAGTAGTCACTCTGTATACCTCTTCCCACTAACTCCAGGAAACCACTAATCTACTTTCTATCTCTACACATTTGCTATTCTGTACTTTCCAAATAAAAAGAATCCTACAACATTTGGCCCTTTGTAACTGGCTTCTTCCTATTACCATGTTTTATAAGGTTAATCCATTTTGTTAGCATGTATGAATACTTTATTTTTTATGTCTGAGTAATTTACCATTGTATAAATATATCACATGTGTTCATTCATTATTGGGTTGGCAGCCATTTAGATGGCTTTTGCTTGCTATGAATAGTGCTGCTATGAACATTTGTGTATGTCTTTTTGTTGAACATCTATTTTCAATTCATTTGGGTGTATACCTAGGAGTGGAATCTCTGCGTCATGTGATAACTCTATCTACAATCATGTACCACATAATGCCATATTGGTCAATGAGGGACCTCATATACAACGGTGGATCCATAAGATAACAATGGAGCTGAAAAATTCCTATTGCCTAGTGACACTGTACTGCAATGCATTATTCACATATTTGTGGTGATGTCAGTGCAAACAAGCCTACTGCCAGGAATATAAAAGTAAACATACATTGCTTCACAACATGGATACATTCTAAGAAATGTGTCCTTAAGAAATTTTGTTGTTTTGCAAACATCAGAGGGAACTTACAAATCTAGCAGGTATGTCTACGACACACATAGATTATATTGTAGAGCCTATTGTTCCTAGGCTACCTGTATGGAATGTTACTGTACTGTATACTATGGGTAAGTATAACATAATGGTAAGTGTATATCTAACCATAGAAAAGTTAGGTAAAAATATGATTAAAAACATAAAATATGGTATATCTAAATAGGGAAATTACCATAAATGGATCATACAGGGTTGGAAATCACTCTGGGTGATTCAATAAGTCAGAGTGAGTGAATGTGAAGGCCTAGGACATTACTGTAACTACCGAGGATTTGTAAACACTGCACACATAGGCTACGCAAAATTTATAAAATATTTTCTCTCTCCAATAGCAAGTAAATCTCAGCTTACTAAAACATTTTACTTTATAAAATTTAATTTTTTTAAACTTTTGACTCTTTCGTAATAACTCTTAGCTTNTGTAACTACCGAGGATTTGTAAACACTGCACACATAGGCTACGCAAAATTTATAAAAATATTTTTCTCTCTCCAATAGCAAGTAAATCTCAGCTTACTAAAACATTTTTACTTTATAAAATTTAATTTTTTTAAAACTTTTGACTCTTTCGTAATAACTCTTAGCTTAGAACACAAACACATTGAGCACCTGTACAAAATTTTTTTCTTTCTTTTTTTTTTTTTTTTTTTTTTTAAGACGGAGTCTCGCTCTGTCGCCCAGGCTGGAGTGCAGTGGCCGGATCTCAGCTCACTGCAAGCTCCGCCTCCCGGGTTTACGCCATTCTCCCGCCTCAGCCTCCCGAGTAGCTGGGACTACAGGCGCCCGCCACCTCGCCCGGCTAGTTTTTTGTATTTTTTGGTAGAGACGGGGTTTCACCGTGTTAGCCAGGATGGTTTCGATCTCCTGACCTCGTGATCCGCCCATCTCGGCCTCCCAAAGTGCTGGGATTACAGGCTTGAGCCACCGCGCCCGGCCATAATTTTTTTCTTTTTATTCTTATTCTGTAAGCATTTTTTTTCTATTACAATTTTTTTTTTAGTCTGTTTTTTAAACTTTTTGTTAGAAACTCAAACACAAACACACACATTAGCTTAGGCCTGTACAGGGTCAGGATCATCAATATCATTGTCTTCCACCTTCACATCTTGTCCCACTGAAACATCTTCATGAAGGGGCAATAACACATGGAGCTGTCACCTCCTATGAATGCAATGTCTTCTTCCAGAATTCGTCCTGAAGGATCCATCTGAGGCTGGTATGTATTTACTTTTCTTTAAAAAAATAATAATTATACTCTAAAATAAGAATCAAAAAGCAGAATGTAGTAAATACTAGGTGATAAGAATTTTTCAGCTCCAATATAATCTTATGGGACCACCATTGCATATGCAGTCCTTTGTTGAAAGAAACATGGTTATGTGGTAGATGATATACAACACACACACTTAAGTATGGTACATATAGTATTAATACTGGATGATGTTAATAAATATGTTACTAGTTTATATATTATCTATACTTCATATCATTATTTTGGAGTGTATTCTTTCTAGTGAAAAAAATGTTAATATGCAAAACAGGCTCGGGCAGTTTCTTTAGGAGAAATTCCAGAAGAAGGCATTGTTATGATAGGAGATGACAGTTCCATGCATGTTACTGCTCCTGAAGACTTTCTAGTGGAACAAGATGTGGAGGTAGAAGACAGTGATATAGATGATCCTGACCCTCTATAGACCTAGGCTAATGTGTATGTTCATGCCTTAGTTTTTAATGAAAGAGTTTAAAAGTAAAAAATAAAGTAAAACAATTTTAAAACAGAACAAAGTTAATAGAATGAGGATATAAAGAAAGAAAATATTTTTGCACAGCTGTACAATGTTTGTTTTAATCTAAATGTTACTACAAAAAAAATCAGAAGTTTAAAAAATTAAAATTTATAAAGCAAAAATGTTACAGTATGTTAAAGTTAACTTACTGAAGAAAGAAAAATATTGTCCAGGAGTGGTGGCTCACGCCTGTAATCCTAGCGCTTTGGGAAGGATTGGAGGTGGATCAACTGAGGTCAGGAGTTCGAGACCAGCCTGGCTAACATGGTGAAATGCTGTCTCTACCAAAACTACAAAAAATTAGCCAGCATTGTGGCATGCATCTGTTATCCCAGCTACTCTGGAAACGGAGGCAGGAAAATTGAACCCAGGAGGCAGAGGTTGCAGCGAGCCGAGATTGCACCACTGCACTCCAGCCTGGGTGACAAAGTGAGACTCTGTCTCAAAAAAAAAAAAAAAAAAAAGAAAGAAAAGTATTTTTATGAATTTAGTCTAGCCTAAGTGTACCATGTGTATAGTCTACAGTAACATACAATAATGTCATAGGCCTTCACATTCACTCACTGCTTACTCACTCAGAGCAACTTCCAATTTTTTAAGCTCTGTTCATGATAAGTTCCCTATAGAGGTGTGAAACTTTTATCTTTCATATTGTATTTTTGTTGTCTTTTCTGTGTTTAGATATGCTTAGTTACACAAATGCACATAATTGTGTTACAATTGCCTACAGAATTCAGTACAATAATATGAGGTACAGGCGTGTAGCCCATGAGCAATAGTCTATAACATACAGCCTAGGTCTGCAGTAGGCTACACCTCCTAGGTTTGTGTGAGTACACTCTATGATGTTTGCATAGTTACAAAATTGCCTAACAATGCATTTCTCTTAAGTATCCCATCATTAAGCAACCCATAACTGTAGAAGTCTTCGAGGAACTTCTAAACTGTTTCCCACAGTGAATATACCACTGTGTATTCCACTAGCAATAAATTGTGGTTACAATTTTTCCATATTTTCTTCAACACTCATATTTTATTAAAAAATATAGCCATTCTAGTGGATGAAAAGTGGTATCTCATTGTTCTGATTTCCATTTCCCTAATGACTGATGATGTTGACCATCTTTTTGTGTGCTTTTCAGTCATTTGTATGTCTTCTTTGTATAAATTTATAATCAAGTAAATGCCTCATTTTTTAAATTGGGTTGTCATTTTGTTACGTTATAAGAGGCCTTTCTATAATCCAGCTATTAGATCCTTATGGGATATATCATTAGCAAATATTTTCTCTCATTTTGAGGACTGTCTTTTCATTTTCTTGGTAGTGTTCCTTAATGCACAAAAGTTTTTTACTTTGTTGAATTACAATTTACCTATATTTTATTTAGTTCCTTGTGGTTTTAGTGCCAAATCTAAGAAACTTTGGGTAATCTAAAGTCACAAAGATTTATTCCATGCCTATGTTTTTCTCTAAGATATTTATAGTTTCAGCTCCTTCACTTAGGCCTTTGATTCATGGTATGGTTTAAATGTTTTAGTGCCCTCCAAAACTGAAGTTGAAACATAATTCATACCTGCTACAGTGTTGGGTGGTTGGGGCCTAATGAGTGATGTGATCTGCCCTCATGAATGGGTTGATGTCACTATAAAAGGGCTTGTGGAAGTGAATTCTGCCTCTTCCTTTTCTCTGCCATGAGAGGAACAGTATTTCTCCCCTCTGGAGGGTACAACATTCAAGGCACCATCTTGGAAGCAGAGACCAGGCCCTTACCAGATATCATATGCTACTGCTTTGATTGTGGACTTCCCAGCCTCCAGAACTGTGAGGAAATAAACTTATATTCTTTGTAAGTTATCTGGACTGTAGTATTTTGTTATAGCAGCACAGATAGACTAAGACAAAATATTTTCAATTAGTTTTTGCATATAGGGTAAAGTAGCACTTCAAATTTATTCTTCTACATTAGGCTATCCCAATGCCAACTGCTGAAAATACTATTCTCTCCCCATTGAATGGTATTGACATCCATATCAAAAATCAATTGATCACAGATGGGCTTAATTCTATACCTTCAATTATATCACATTGACCTATATGTCAGTTCCATTATTCCATGACACTGTCTTAGTTACTATAGTTTTGTAGTGAGATTTAAAATTGGCAAGTCTGAGTCTTCCAATTTTGTTCTCCTTTCGCAAGTTAGTTTTGGCTATCCTTGGACACTATTTATGGGTTAAAATTTTTGGTTTCTTTGCACATCTCATAATTTTTGTTGAAAACTGAATATTTAAAATAAAGTAACGTGGCAACTCTGGAAATCGAATTCTACCCCCAGGTTGAGTGCAGTAGCTCATGCCTGTAATCCCAGGACTTTGGGAGGCTGAGACGGGTGGATCACCTGAAGTCAGGAGTTCGAGGCTAGCCTGGTCAACAGGGTGAAACCCCGTTTCTACTAAACATACAAAAATTAGCCACGCATGGTTGTGGGCACCCATAATCCCAGCTACTTGGGACGCTGAGGCAAGAGAATCACTTGAACCCAGGAAGTGGAGTTTGCAGTGAGTCGAGATTGTGCCATTGCACTCCAGCCTGGGCAAAAGAGTGAGAATCCATCTCAAAAAAAAAAAAAGAAAAGAAAAGAAAAAGGAAAAGAATTCTACCCCCATCCCAAAGTTGGTTTGTGTTGCTGCTTGTAATTGTAATGTTTGTCAAATGTAGCTACTAAAGTTTGTACTCAGCTACCTCAGTGTTCAGTTAATTGGACAGATATTTCCTTAAGTGTCTAGAGTGGGTAAATCTCCAAGTCTTTGCCAGGGGACCCTGTGAGATGTTTGAATATGCTTTCTATATTCAACCAGGTAATTGACTACTCCTTTTTAGCTACTACTTTCTGCTTTTAAAGAATCTCCAAATCAGCCTAAAGTAATACTTTGACACCTTCTCAGGCATTTCCTGAGCATGTGTACAGTCCTATACATGGATATGGCCTTCTAGAGTCCCAAGAATGTTGGAGCTTTCCAAAGCCCCTTAGGACATCTCATCCTAAGGCTTTCCTTTTAAGCATTTTGGTTAGTCTACTGTTTGCCCCTACTATTAATAGTATTCACTGCCTCAGACAGCCTTGATGGAAAAACATTCTACAAAGGTCCCAAAAAGAAAAGCTTTTAACATTGAGTGAATTTGAGCATTGGGTGAATTTGAGCCAATTAATGGCAGTCTTTTCAAGTGAAGTTTTCCAGTGAACCACCAGATAGGCCAAGAAAGAACCCTTTATCATAATAAGACTTTGAGAGAGTTTCAAATGTGCCCTGCTCCCTCCAGTACTTAAAAGATAGCCTGTTATTTTTCAAGACTTGTGAGGAGTTAAGGAACAGGGGATTGCACTAAATAAAACACCACAAAACTCTCTGTTTTTACCAAAATCCAGCCAGTTTTCTTGACCCAATGATACCAGGGTGCTGTAAGCCTTTAATTAATTTCAATAATTCTCTAAAAGTTGATTCTGACTATCTTTGTCAGATTTTTACAGTTATTTTGTGAAGGGGTGAAGTTCTGAGGTCCATATTCTGCCATTTTCACTGATGCTAGCCTCTATAACATTGTATTTATTAAAATGATTGTGATCTTTGAAGTCAAATATTCATCTCTCAGAGACCAATTTGAAGATGGTCAAAGTTTGTAAGTGTGGAATATGTGTAATTAAAAATGAATGTTTTGGGGCAGTTTTATTCAAAATAAATTTTAAAATCTAAGGATTTCTACTTGAATTGTTATCTAAAAAGATCATCTATATTCAGATTGAATTTGGATGATATATCAACAACCCTCAATGATATGCTACACAAGATATTTATTTTATAATAAATGTTTCATCAAAGCCAGGCATGGAATTTTTTAAAGAGATACAATAGTTACATGATTTCCACAGGGGACTCAGAATCATTTAAAGGTAATTTTGTCTGACATTTTCTCTATCAAGTTATTATCTATGCCAGATGACTGAAATATTTTACATCCATATGGCCCTCTGATTTTTTCAAGTTTTGATTTATTACAAGATTATTTACAAAGATTAAATGATCTTTTGTGTTAAAGCCAATCACACAGAAAGTATAAAAATTACATGCAGAACCAAGGGATTTTCATACTTAAAATTGACATAATATATACCAAGAATGTTGTAGAAAACCCAATTCAACATTTTTGTCTCTTCCTTTAAACTTAGGTACTGTGCTCAGTGATGAATAAGTAAAGATGACTGACATAGTTGGTACTTTCTGGGAGATTCTAGGTAGAAAGACATAAAAAGAATGTCATTTAAATATAAGTAATTTATTGTAGGCATTCACTGAATCCTGGCTGATCTAAGATGAAGAAGTAAGTAAACTGAAATCAGGAAACACAACATATGAAGAAGATATTTAAGCTAAATCTTGCAAAATAAGTAGAAAAGTGTCATCTAAAATAAGCCCAGGGTATTCCAAAAATAGAGAAGTGCACACATATATTAAATATTACTATTTTTAATCCTACATCATTTTTTCATTTTTTCCTCCTTAAAAGTCTGATTTTTTAGATACTCATCCCATTTCCACATTGTGTTATGGGAATCTGAATTCATACACATCTCCAGAAGTGGGCTGAACTGGTCTAAGGATAATGGAGTGAAAATGTGACCCAGTTCTGATCAATGAAATGTAAAACAAGGTTTAATGAGTGAGTTTATTATTTTTTGTTTCCCACCCCCCACCACCAGAATGATCTTGAACTCCTGGGCTCAGGGGATCCTCTTGCTTCAGCCTTTCAAAGTGCTGGGATTACAGGCACAAGCGACTCTACCCAGTCCTCTGTAGTGCGCTTTCTAAAAAAGGTTTTCGTTACTGTAGCCTTGTAGTATAGTTTGAAGTCAGGTAGCGTGACGCCTCCAGCTTTGTCCTTTTGACTTAGGATTGTCTTGGCAATGCGGGCTCTTTTTTGGTTCCATATGAACTTTAAAGCAGTTTTTTCCAATTCTGTGAAGAAACTCATTGGTAGCTTGATGGGGATGGCATTGAATCTATAAATAACCTTGGGGAGTATGGCCATTTTCACGATATTGATTCTTCCTATCCATGAGCATTCTTCCTACCAAAACAGCATGGTACTGGTACCAAAACAGAGATATAGACCAATGGAACAGAACAGAGTCCTCAGAAATAATACCGCACATCTACAGCTATCTGATCTTTGTGGGACGTGAGAGAAACAAGAAATGGGGAAAGGATTGCCTATTTAATAAATGGTGCTGGGAAAA
>NW_016806920.1:2737936-2752117 GCF_001698545.2 Rhinopithecus bieti | reverse complement strand
ATGATATAAATGATGAATTGATGGGTGCTGACGAGTTGATGGGTGCAGCACACCAACATGGCATAAGTATACATATGTAACAAACCTGCACGTTATGCACATGTACCCTAGAACTTAAAGTATAATAAAAAAAAAAAAAAAAAGTTTTCATTTTCCAAGTGAATATAAAAGAAAAAATAATCACATTTGTTACTCCAGAAATTATTACATTTAGATACAATGTTTGAAATTTACACAGCATCTTGCCACCCATCTAAAATTAAAGTTAACACTGAAATTAAGCAAATTGAGAATGGAAAAATGCTAGTTCCTTGACTTGATTATATCTTTGAGGGCTGAATCAACCAATGTTGAAGCCAACCTATCTCTGGACCACCTTTTATATAATAAAATAAATGTTCCTATTCCTTAAGCCACTTTTAAGCATGATTTATGTTAGCTGGGGCTAAAATAATCCTCAATAGTGCAATGAATAAAGTCATGTTAGTCTTCACTTTGTAGGTCCTGAGGAAAACAAGTAGAAAGGTAGAGCCCTTGAGGGGAAGTAGTTGAAGAGGGATCAGCATGCAAGAGGCTTTGTGCTTGTTGCTTATAGAGTTGTGAGCTTATATAAGCCATGTATAATCTTCAAGAGTTTTAAGCTTTGGATTGAAATTAAAAAAATAGGCAGAGTAATTAATCTTAGGGGGAAGATAGGGGACAAAATGGAAAACACCACAATAATCTGTGCACAAGAAGAGAAAGTCCAAACTTAGCCAGGAGGGGCGAAGAAAGAAGAAGGGGACATATTTCAGAGACATTTTAAAAGGAGAGTCAATTAGACCTGGGGCCAGTTAAACTTCAGGTAAAAGACAAAAGCAAATGATGCATATGTTAAAGTAAAATTCAGAGACCAAGTTAAACTTAGAAAATGGCAGCTTCAAATAATTAGAAGGTGCTAAACAATTTTTAAAAATATATCTTTAATGGTCCAAATCCTGAGTGGCTTAATTTTTATTTCTTAATCATGTTGACCCCAAGTACTACTGAATCCATAACCATTGATTTGTGCAATGGCGGGACCTTATTACATGGGCTGCCAAGCATCCCCCAGTTCTGGCATTTTAAAGTAATTCATTGAGTTTTGGCTTGCAGTTTCCGATTGGAAGTCCTTTCTGGCTCTTTCATTTTGTTCTAATATATATATTTTTAAAAATTTTCTCTAGCTGTCTTCAAGACTTTCACTTTATTCCTGGTTTTAGAAACTTGACTGTAGTATCTCTAGGTGAGTTTTTTTTTTCTTTGTTTTGTTTTGTTTTTCTTCCTATTGGATTTCTATTGGCTTATTGAATTTGTGGTTTGTTTTCTTTTAATAATTTTGGGAAATTTTGAGCCATTACCTCTTCAGATATTTTCTTCCACCCTATGCTGCTGTATCTTATATTTCTAGGAGTTAAATTACACGTCTGTTAGATCACTGAGATTGTTCCCTGGCACCTCTTTTTTTTTTTTTTTTTTTTTTTACTATTTTTTTTATTAGTCTGTATTTTGTTTTGGATAATCTCTAGTGACCTATCTTAAAGTTCACTGATTCTTTCTTCAGCCTCTAGTCTGCTCACAAACTTACAAGAGGAATTTTTCTTGTTTAATATTGTGTTTCCTTTTTTAGCATTTACATTTAAATATTTTTATGGTTTTCTTTTTTCTGATGAAATTTCCATAGTTTATATGTATTATCTACTTTTTCTACTAGAACCTTTAGTATATTAATTATAAGTATTTTAAAGATGCTGCCTCATAGTTCCAAAATCTGGGTCTGTTCAGTCTGGCTCTATTGACTAGTTTTCTTTTAAAAAATGGGTCATTTTGTCCTGTTTTGTGTTCCCGCAATTTTTTAATGCATGTGAAACAGCATGCACAAAAGAACAGAAGAGTAGGGACTGAGGTACGTAGTATATTTGCTCAGAATTGTGCAAGCCTCTTCTAGCAGGACATCATCTGGAGTGCTGAGCCAGTCTCGTGAATAGGTGACTTTAGTTAGTTTTTTTTTTGTTGCTATCTTTAACTTTGATGAAACAGTCTCCAAATTCCTCAGGTGATTGGTTGCAGTTACCTTGTGCTTTGTGTGGGCCCTGGAGAGCCAATGGATATCTTTCTCAGTATCTTTGCTCCACACTAGGATTTCTACAGTCCCTGGATATCTGCATGTCAGAGAGGACCTCTGCTCATGCACTTACCTCTCCCAAAGCAGTAGACTGTTATTCCTTGTTACTCCATGCTAAAGTCATCATGGGGTTACCTATGGGGATCTATTAGTTCTACTGGTCCAGCATCAGCCTCACGTAGGATCTGTATGATTGGAACCTGTGTGTAGAGCTGTCTGAGTATTCTGACTCCTGCCCTCCCAAAGCAGTCAAACTTCCTCATATCTATGGCAGATCTTCAGAAGAAGAGAGCTTTCTTCCCCTCCTGCAGAAACAGCAGACACCTCCTTGTTACTGGTATGAGGTCCTGAGCCCACGAGGATTTTGTGCTCCCTCCTATGAACAGAAACAGGCAGCTTTTGCGTCTAACTCTTTTTAAGGATCAGTGGGCCTTTACCTACTTCCTAGGGATGGGAAGAAGCGTTGTTACTTCCTGCCAGAAGTAAATAGATGTTGCTCCTCCTCTGTTCCCAGAAGTGATGAAGGTGAGAGAATTTGCTGACTCCTTCCAATAGCTTTAAGATTTTGACTTATGAGAGAAAGATTCAATGAAGTGGGTGGCGTTTCACACCCGCTGTCTAATGGCAGCCTTTGACCTCCTCTTCATTCAACAACCAGGAAGAGAGAGCCCCCTAATTTCTTGCTGTGTCTCCAGTCATTTCTATGAGTACTTGATGGAGGCTCATGGAAAAGCTGGTACTAATTTCCTGAGTTATATACAAATAATATCAATAAAAGGTATCTGTCTATCCATTCTGTGGAGATCTAAATGATATGAGAGGACAGGAGAGGTAGCTCACACCTGTAATCCCAGCACTTTGGGAGGCTGAAGCAGGAGGGTTGCTTGAGGCCAGGAGTTCGAGACCACCCAGGGCAACATAGTGAGACTCTATCTCTACAAAAATAAAAAGTAAAAAGTGAGCCAGGTATGTTGGTGTGGACCTGTAGTCCTAGGTACTTGGGAGACTGAGTTGGTAGGATTGATTAAGCCAGGAGGTCGAGGCTGTAGTAAGTTTTGATAGCACCAAGCACTACTGCACTTCAGCCTGGGTGACAGAGTGAGACCCTGTCTCAAAATAAATAGACACATAAATTAATAACATGTGAATCCCTTAATTGAAGTCATTTTTGTTTCAGAGCCTACATAAGAGTTTAGCAGGACATTATGTGAAAAAAATTGATGTAGATTTAGGTGTAGATGTATATAAATGGATAAATATAACTAGGTCAATGTATATAGTAGGTATATATAGTTTTTAACAAGTTCATTTGTGTGCTAAATTAGGCAAAATTTTGTAAATATACTATTTTATCGAGGTGATTAAATTTCACAGTGAGGAGTTGTAATCAATATCAATACGCAATAAGAATACCGTTTCTCTTGTTGAATTAATATGATCAAAAACTCAGTTGAAATTCAGTAATCCCTGTGTCACCTGCTCCCAGCCATCCTCCCTTATCATATCAGATAATTTCTAGCATCACGCAAAGGACTGAAAGCAGAAAATGCACTATCTAGATCTTATATGAGTAATCATTTAATTTTATTTTTTTAATCAAAGACATGTAAAACTTTTTGACCAGTATCTCTGGTCAAATTTTTCTATGTTCTAAAATTTCTCTCTCTCAGGAATTTAAAATGTCCAGGTATAGACTGTCCAGAAAGTAGATACACTCTCAAATCTGTAAGATCACAGCACTATTCCCAGTAATCTTTTGACAAAATATATTCAGATGATAGTACGTGTGTTTCAACTCCACTAAGTCTCACATTTCTCGTCAGCCTAATTGATTAAATAAATACCTTCTATGCTCCTACCACATATGTGGCATTTTTGCTAAACATTGGTAATAGATCATCTTTGAGCTAGATGGTAACACTTATCTGCTTATGAGTTCCAAGATCTAATGAGTTAGATAATCATTACATGGATAATCATACAATTATTTAATTATGATAGTCATGAGTGTAGCAAAAGATTAGTACAAAATAATTTTTAGGGCATGCTGTGGTCATGTAATAGAAGGGCAGATTAGTTGAAGAAGAGAAAGAGAAGGTATCTCCTACTCCCTACGGTTTTTCAGAATTAGATAACAGGAGGCATAGCATAGAGACAGCTATATCTTCAGTCACCGGAGGAGACTCCTGTTAACCGATTTTTAATATTTTCCTAGTTGAAGAATTGTTTATGGAGGAATAGATGGAAGTGTTTTTCTGGACCCAGGAAGAATCATAAGTGTCATTACAATTATCATTTATGGAAGTAAAAAATGATTTATTATACTCTTGGAAATAAGTAGTAAAAAAAAAAAAAACAAAACCACACCATCTGGCATTCTTCCAGTTTGCCAACAAAGCAGTCAAATTAAATAAAATGAGTCTCTCAGTTAGCTATTTTGAATAAATCACTGCTCACTGCAGTCCAAATATAAGTGGATTATTTATAAAGCAGCTCAACTAAAGAACCGATTAAACATGTTAAAGGAAATGAATCAGAAAACAAAGGGTTGGTTTGTTTATTTGTATGTGTGTTTTAATATTGAAGCTTTTTAGATACATTTTTCTCTCTCGCTCGCTCGTTTTTTTTCTCTCTCTCTCTCTATATATATACATACACACACACACACATATGAACCACACACACACACAAATCCATTGTGTTAGCTGTATGTACTCTAAAAGGTAATTAACATAGCCATTATTCTATCTTTTAGTGTTATTATCCGGGCTATCCAAAACACATGTCAGAGACAAATTAAGGCAAGCAGAGACCCTGAAAGGTATCTCAGCAAACTGCTTCTGCCTTGCTTCACACACTACTATAACATTTCTTTTGTTCTTCAGTGAAACTGCCCAACTTTTTAGGACAAAATATTTCACACTTTCAAGACTTCTCAATGTCTAATACAAGAAATCAAAGGAAAAATGTTCAGCCATTTCAAATGGGTATAATGTGTAGCCATACACTACTTCTCTTGTATACTTTTACCTTTACCTCTAAATTTCTCTTCCCATCTGATTACTGGATAAGTGGTTTAACTCTCCCTGGTTAACTTATCCAGAAGGTTTTATAGGGTCCTATAGAACTATATAATTGCACCACTAGTATGTACTGTCTAGGAATGATAGTCACCATTTATCAAAGTGAATACTAGGTCCAGACATTATTACAGAATTTTTAATAAAACATCTTCAATCCTTCAAATTATGCTAGGCAACAGATAGCAAGTGTCTTCATTGTATAGATGACAAATGAAATATTTGAAAAAAACTGAATAAATTACTTTTGGTCACACAGTACAGAACAAAGAAGAAAGCCACATGTCAAATACAAGACCTCACAACAAAATCTCAAAAAATGAAAAAGGGTATTAATTGCATGAAACAGTAAGGGTAGGTTTCTGTTTTTTTAAAAGCACACAAATCTCTAATTAGTCCCATTTTAACAACAGAACTTCTAAAATCTATCAAAAGTGATTTTCCAGAAAGAACATAGATTATTAATTTTAAAATGCATTTGAAGTGAATAAGTGGTAGAGAATGTAATGTTAAGAATAAGAGGGAGGGCAAAAATTGGGGGAATATTTTGTTTGTTCGCTTAATTTGATTTAGAATGAAGAGAGTGGCAACTTTGAATGAGACAGGGAATGCACTAACAAATAAGAGAGACTTGAGCTCTGGTCTGAAGCTCCCAGCAAGACCAACGCAGAAGGCGGGTGATTTCTGCATTTCCAACTGAGGTACCTGGTTCATCTCAATGGAACTGGTCGGACTGTGGGTGCAGACAACAGAGGGTGAGCAGAAGCAGGGTGGGGCACTGCTTCACCCGGGAAGTACAAGAGGCTGGGGACCTCCCTCCCCTAGTCAAGGGAAGCTGTGAGGGACTGTGCTGTCTGGCCCAGATACTATGCTTTTCCCATGGTTTTGGCACCTGCACAACAGGAGATTCCCTTGTGTGCCTATACCACCAGGGCCTTGGGTTTCAAACACAAAACTGGGCAACTGTTTGGGCAGACATCGAGCTAGCTGCAGGAGTTTTCTTCATACTCCAGTGGCGCCTGGAGCCCCAGTGAGACAGGACTGGTCACTCCCCTGGAAAGGGGGCTGAAGCCAGGAACACAAGTGGTCTCGCCAGTGGATCCCACTCCCACAGAGCCCAGCAAGCTGACTTGAGATTCTCGCTGCCAACACAGGAGTCTGAAGTTGACCTGGGACACTCAAGCTTGGGGAGGGGCATCCACCATCACTGAGACTTGAGTAGGCTGTTTGCCCCTCACAGTATTGAGGAAGCTGGGAAGTTTCAACTGGGTGACTCACCACACTGAGGAAGGAGACTGTGGCCAGACTGCCTCTCTAGATTCCTCCTAATTGGGCAGGGCATCTCTGAAAGAAAGGCAGCAGCCCCAGTCAGGGGCTTAATAGATAAAACTCCCATATCCCTGGGACAGAGCACCTGAAGGAAGGGGCAGCTGTGGGTGCAGCTTCATCAGACTTAAATATTCCTGCCTGCTGGCTCTGAAGAGGGCAGCTGATCTCCCAGCACAACACTTGAGCTCTGCTAAAGGTTAGAGTGCCTCCTCAAGTGGGTCCCTGACCCCCATGCCTCCTGACGGAGACACTTCCCAGCAGGGGTGAGCAGACACCTCATACAGGAGAGCTCCAGCTGGCAACAGGCAGGTGTCCCTCTGAGATGAAGCTTCCGGAGGAAGGAACAGGCAGCCATCTTCACTATTCTGCAGCCTCCACTGATACCCAGGCCAACAACATCTGGAGTGGACCTCCAGCAAATTCCAGCAGACCTGCAGAAGAGGGGCCTGACTCTTACAAAACTAACAAACAGAAAGCAGTAATATCAACATCAAGAAAAAAGATGCTCATACCAATACCGCATCCAAAGGTCATCACCATCAAAGAGCAAAGGTAAATAAATCCACAAAGGTGAGGAAAAACCCAGTATAAAAAGGCTGAAAATTCCAAAATTCAGAATGCCTCTTCTCCTCCAAGTGATCACAACTCCTCTCCAGTAAGGGCACAAAAATGGTCAGAGAATGAGTTTTACAAATTGACAGAAGTAGGCTTGAGAAAGTGGGTAATAACAAATTCTCCCAAGCTAAAGGAGCATGTTCTAACTCAATGTAAGGAAGCTAAGAACCTTGATAAAAGGTTACAGTAACTTCTAACTAGAATAACCAATTTAGAGAAGGACATACATGACCTGATGGAACTGAAAAACACAGCACAAGAACTTTGTGAAGCATACACAAGTATCAATAGCTGAATTGATCAACCAGAAAAAAAGGATATCAGAGATTGAAGACTAACTTCATGAAATAAAGCATGAAGGCAAGATTAGAGAAAGAATGAAAAGGAATGAACAATGCCTCCAAGAAATAGGGGACTATGTGAAAAGATCAAATCTACGATTGATTGGTATGCCTAAGTGACGGGGAGAATGGAACAAAGTCGGAAAATACACTTTAAGACGTTATTCAGGAGAACTTCCCCAACATAGCAAGACAGGAAATTCAGGAAATACAGAGATCACCACTAAGATACTCCTTGAGAAGGGCAACCCCAAGACACATAATCGTCAGATTCTTTGAGGTTGAAATGAAGGAAAAAATGTTAAGGGCATCCAGAGAGAAAGGTCAGTTTACTTACAAAGAGAAGCCCAACAGGCTAACAGTGGATCTCTCTGCAGAAGCCCTAAAAGCCAGAAAAGAGTGGGGGACAATATTTGACATTCTTAAAGAAAAGAATTTTCAACCCAGAATTTCATATCCAGCCAATCTAAGCTTCATAAGTGAGGAGAAATAAAATCCTTTCAAGACAAGCAAATGCTGAGGGATTTTGTCACCACCAGGCCTGCCTTACAAGAGCTCCTGAAGGAAGCACTAAATATGGAAAGGAACAACTGGTACCAACCACTGCAAAGACATACCAACATATAAAGATCAACTAAACTATGAAGAAAGAGCATCAACTAATGTGCTAAATAACCAGCTACCATCATGATAACAGGATCAGATTCACACATAACAATATTAAACTTAAATGTAACTGGGCTAAATGCCCCAATTAAAAGATACCGATGGGCAAATTGGATAAAGAGTCAAGACCCATTAGTGTGCAGTATCGGGAGACCCATCTCACGTGCAAAGACACACATAGGCTCAAAATAAAGGGATAGAGGAAGATTTATCAAGCAAACAGAAAGCAAAACAATGCAAGGGTTGCAATCCTAGTCTCTGATGAAACAGACTTTAAATCAACAAAGATCAAAAGAGACAAAGATGGGCATTACATAATGGTAAAGGGATCAATGCCACAAGAAGAGCTAACTCTTCTAAATATATATGCACCCAATACAGGAGCACCCATATTCATAAAACAAGTTCTTAGAGAGCTACATAGAGACTTAGATTCCCACACAATAATAGTGGGAGATTTTAACACCTCACTGTCACTATTAGACAGATAAATGAGACAGAAAATTAACAAGGATATTCAGGACTTGAACTCAGCTCTGGACCAAGAGGACCTAAAAGACATCTACAGAACTCTCCATCCCAAATCAACAGAATATACATCTTCTCAGCACCACATAGCACTTATTCTAAAAAATTGACCACATAATTGGAAGTAAAACACTCCTTAGCAAATGCAAAAGAATGGAAATAATAACAAACAGTATCTCAGACCACAGTGCAATCAAATTAGAACTCAGGATTAAGAAACTCACTCAAAACTGCACAACTACATGGAAACTGAACAACCTGGTCCGGAATGACTACTGGATAAATAATGAAATTTAGGCAGAAATAAATAAGTTATATGAAACCAATGAGAACTAGGACACAATGTACCAGAATCTCTGGGACACAGCTAAAGCAGTGTTAAGAGGGAAATTTATAGCAGTAAAATCCCACATCAGAAAGCAGGAAAGATCTAAATCAACACCCTAACATCATAATTAAAAGAAATGGAGAAGACAAGAAATAACTAACATCAGAGCAGAACTGAAGGAGATAGACACATGAAAAACCCTTCAAAAAAATCAATGAATCCAGGAACTGGTTTTTTGAAAAGACTAACAAAATAGATAGCCCACTAGCCAGACTAATAAAGAAAAAAAGAGAGAAGAATTGAATAGATACAACAAAAAATTATAAAGGGGATATCACCATTAGTCCTGCAGAAATACAAACTACCATCATAGAATACATCTCTATGCAAATAAACTAGAAAATCTAGAAGAAATTGATAAAATCCTGGACACATACATCCTCCCAAGACTAAATCAGGAAAAAGTTGAATCTGTGAATAGACCAATAAGTTCTGAAATTGAGGCAGTAATTAATAGCCTACCAACCAAAAAAACCCCAAGACCAGATGGATTCACAGCCGAATTTGACCAGAGGTACGAAGAAGAGCTGGTACCATTCCTTCTGAAACTATTTCAAACAATGGAAAAAGAGGGACTTCTCCCTAACTCATTTTATGAGGCCAATATCATCCTGATACAAAAACCTGGCAGAAACACAACAGAAAAGAAAATTTTAGGCCAATATCTCTGATGAACATCGATGCAAAAATCCTCAACAAAACACTGGCAACACAAATCCAGCAGCACATCAAAAAGCTTATCTGCCACGGTCAAGTCAGCTTCATCCCTGGGATGCAAGGCTGGTTCAATATATGCAAATCAGTAAATGTAATCCATCACATAAACAGAACCAATGACAAAAACAACATGATTATCTCAATAGATGCATAAAAGGCCTTCATCAAAATTCAACACCCCTTCATGCTTAAAACAACCAATAAACTAGGTATTGAAGGACCATATCTCAAAATAATCAGAGCTATTTATGGCAAACTCATAGCCAATATAATGCTGAAAGAGAAAAAGCTGGAAGCATTCCCTTGAAAACAATCAGAAGGCCTCTCTCACAACTCCTATTCAACATAGTATTGAAAGTTTTGGCCAGGGCAATCAGGCAAGAGAAAGAAAAAAAAAGTATTCAAATAGAAACAGAGGGAGTCAAATTGTCTCTGTTTGTAGATGACATGATGGTATATTTAGAAAACCCAATTGTCTCAGCCTAAGAACTCCTTAGGCTGATAAGCAACTTCAGCAGTCTCAGGATACAAAATCAATGTGCAAAAACCACAAGCATTTCTACACAACTAATAGAAAGCCAAATCATGAGTGAACTCCCATTCACAACTGCTACAAAGAAAATAAAATACCTAGGGATACAACTTACAAGGGATGTGAAGGACCTTTTCAATGAGAACTACAAACCACTGCTCAAGGAGATAAGACAGGACACAAACGAATGGAAAAATATTCCATTCTCATGGATAGAAAGAATCAATATCAAGAAAATGGCGATACTGCCCAAAGTAATTTATAGATTCAATGCTATTCCCATCAAGCTACCTTTGCCTTTCTTCACAGAATTGGAAAAAACTACTTTAAGTTTCATATGGACCCTAAAAGGGGCCTGTATAGCCAAGACAATCCTAAACAAAAAGAAAAAAGCTGGAGGCATCATGCTACCTGACTTCAAACTATACTGCAAGGCAACAGCAACCAAAGTACCATAGTACTGGTACCAAAACAGATATATAGACCAATGGAACAGAACAGAAGCCTCAGAAATAACACCACACATTCATGGCCATCTGATCTTCGAGAAACCTGACAAAAACAAGTAATGGGGAAAGGATTTCCTACTTATTAAATGGTGATGGGAAAACTGGCTAGCCATATGCAGAAAACTGAAACTGGACCCCGTTCTTACACCCCATACAAAAATTAACTCAAGATGGATTAAAGACTTAAATGTAAAACATAAAATCATAAAACACCTAGAAGAAAACCTAGGAAATACCATTCAGGGTATAGGCATGGGCAAAGGCTTCATGATGAAAACACCAAAAGCAATGACAACACAAGCCAAAATTGACAAATGGGATCCAATTAAACTAAAGAGCTTCTGCACAGCAAAAGAAACTGTCATCATTTCTACAGAATGGAAGAAAATTTTTGCGATATATCTATCTGACAAAGGGCTAATATCCAGAATCTACAAGGAACTTAAACACATTTACAAGAAAAAACAAACAACCCCATCAAAAAGTGGGCAAAGAATATGAACAGACACTTCCCAAAAGAAGACATTTATGCAGCCAACAAATACATGAAAAAAAGCTCATCATCAATGGTCATTAGAGAAATGCAAATCAAACCCATAATGAGATACCATCTCATGCCAGTTAGAATGGCAGTCATTAAAAAGTCAGGAAATAACAGATGCTGGAGAGGATGTGAAGAAATAGGAATGCTTTTATACTGTTGGTGGGAGTGTAAATCAGTTCAACCATAGTGTAAGATGGTGTGGTGATTCCTCAAGGATCTAGGACTAGAAATACATTTGACTGATAAAAGCAGCATAATAGGGGGCATGCCCAAGATGGCTGAATAGGAACAGCTCCAGCCTCCAGCTCCCAGTGTGAGTGACACAGAAGACGGGTGATTTCTGCATTTTCAACTGAGATACCGCGTTCATCTCACTGGTGCATGTCAGACAGTTGGCACTGGTCCACGGGTGCAGTCCGACCAGCGAGAGCTGAAGCAGGGCGAGCCATTGCCTCACGTGGGAAGCACAAGTGGGAAGGGAATTCCTTTTCCTAGCCAAAGGAAATTGAGACACACAACACCTGGAAAATCGGGTAATTCCCACCCTAATACTGCACTTTACCAAGGGTCTTAGCAAACGGCACACGAGGAGATTATATTCCACACCTGGCCCAGAGAGTCCCACACCGACGGACCCTCACTCATTGCTAGCACAGCAGTCTGAGATCTAACTACAAGGTGGCAGCGAGGCTGGGGGACGGGCCCCTGCCATTGCTGAGGCTTAAGTAGATAAACAAAGCTGCCAGGAAGCTCGAATAGGGTGGAGCCCACCACAGCTCAAGGAGGCCGGCCTGCCTCTGTAGACTCCTCCTCTGGGGACAGGGCATAACTAAACAAAAAGCAGAAGAAACCTCGGCAGAGGTAAATGCCCCTGTCTGACAGCTTTGAAGAGAGCAGTGGATCTCCCAGCACAGAGGTTGAGATCTGAGAATGGACAGACAGACTGGTCAAGTGGGTCCCTGACCCCTGAGTAGCCTAACTGGGAGACATCCCACACTACGTGCAGGCCGACACCTCACACCTCACACGGCGGGGTACACCCCTGAGATGAAGCTTCCAGAGCAAGAATCAGACAGCAACACTCGCTGTTCAGCAATATTCTATCTTCTGCAGCCTCCGCTGCTGATACCCAGGCAAACAGGGTCTGGAGTGGACCTCAAGCAAACTCCAACAGACCTACAGCTGAGGGTCCTGACTGTTAGAAGGAAAACAAACAGAAAGGACACCCACACCAAAATCCCACCAGTATGTCACCATCATCAAAGACCAAAGGCAGATAAAACCACAAAGATGGGGAAAAAGCAGGGCAGAAAAGCTGGAAATTCAAACAATCAGAGTGCATCTCCCCCTCCAAAGGAATGCAGCTCATCACCAGCAATGGAATAAAGCTAGATGGAGAATGACTTCGACGATTTGAGAAAAGAAGGCTTCAGTCGATCAAACTTCTCAGAGCTAAAGGAGGAGCTACGTAACCAGTGCGAAGAAACTAAAAACCTTGAAAAAAGAATGGATGAATGGATAGCTAGAATAATCAATGCAGAGAAGACCTTAAAATAACTGATGGAGATGAAAACCATAACATGAGGAATATGTGACAAATGCACAAGCTTCAGTAACTGACTCGATCAACTGGAAGAAAGAGTATCAGCGATTGAAGATCAAATGAATGAAATGAAGCAAGAAGAGAAGTGTAGAGAAAAAAGAGTAAAAAGAAATGAACAAAGCCTCCAAGAAATATGGGATTATGAGAAAAGACCAAATCTATATCTGATTGGTGTGCCTGAAAGTGACGGGGAAAATGGAACCAAGTTGGAAAACACTCTGCAAGATATCATCCAGGAGAACTTCCCCAACCTAGTAAGGCAGGCCAACATTCAAATTCAGGAAATACAGAGAACGCCACACAAAGATAGTGCTTGAGAAGAGCAACTCCAAGACACATAATTGTCAGATTCACCAAAGTTGAAATGAAGGAAAAAAGGTTAAGGGCACTTAACGTCAGAGAGAAAGGTCAGGTTACATACAAAGGAAAACCCATCAGACTAACAGCAGATCTCTCGGCAGAAACTCTACAAGCCAGAAGAGAGTGGGGGCCAATATTCAACATTCTTAAAGAGAAGAATTTTCAATCCAGAATTTCATATCCAGCCAAACTAAGTTTCATAAGTGAAAGAGAAATAAAGTCCTTTACAGACAAGCAAATGCTTAGAGATTTTTGTCACCACCAGACCTGCCCTACAAGAGATCCTGAAGGAAGCACTAAACATGGAAAGGAACAACAGGTACCGGCCATTGCAAAAGCATGTCAAAATGTAAAGTCCATCGATGCTAGGAAGAAACTGCATCAATTAGCAAGCAAAATAACCAGCTAATATCATAATGAAAAGATCAAGTTCACACATAACAATATTAACCTTAAATGCAAATGGACTAAATGGTCCAATTAAAAGACACAGACTGGCAAATTGGATAAAGAGTCAAGACCCATCAGTCTGCTGTATTCAGATGGAGACCCATCTCACATGCAGAGACACACATAGTCTCAAAATAAAGGGATGGTGGAAGATCTACCAAGCAAATGGAGAACAAAAAAAAGCAGGGGTTGCAATCCTAGTCTCTGATAAAACAGACTTTAAACCATCAAAGATCAAAAGAGACAAAGAAGGACATTACATAATGGTAAAGGGATCAATTCAACAGGAAGAGCTAACTATCCTAAATATATATGCACCCAATACAGGAGCACCCAGATTCATAAAGCAAGTCCTTAGAGACTTACAAAGAGACTC
>NW_016806920.1:2726880-2737184 GCF_001698545.2 Rhinopithecus bieti | reverse complement strand
AAACAAACAACCCCATCAAAAAGTGGGCAAAGGATATGAACAGACATTTCTCAAAAGAAGACATTCATACAGCCAACAGACACATGAAAAACTGCTCATCAGCACTCGTCATCAGAGAAATGCAAATCAAAACCACAATGAGATACCATCTCACACCAGTTAGAATGGCAATCATTAAAAAATCAGGAAACAACAGGTGCTGGAGAGGGTGTGGAGAAATAGGAACAATTTTACACTGTTGGTGGGACTGTAAACTAGATCAACCATTGTGGAAAACAGTGTGGTGATTCTTCAAGGATCTAGAACTAGAAATACCATTTGACCCAGCCATCCCATTACTGGGGATATACCCGAAGGATTATAAGTCATGCTGCTATAAAACACATGCACACGTATGTTTATTGTGGCACTATTCACAATAGCAAAGACTTGGAATCAACCCAGATGTCCATCAGTGACAGACTGGATTAAAAAAATGTGGCACATATACACCATGGAATACTATGCAGCCATAAAAAAAGATGAGTTTGTGTCCTTTGTAGGGACATGGATGCAGCTGGAAACCATCATTCTCAGCAAACTATCGCAAGAACAGAAAACCAAATACCACATGTTCTCGCTCATAGGTGGGATTTGAACAATGAGATTACTTGGACACAGGAAGGGGAACATCACACACCGGGTCTTATTGCGGGGTGGGGAGGGGGGAGGGATAGCATTAGGAGATATACCTAATGTAAATGAGTTAATGGGTACAGCACACCAACGTGGCACATGTATACATATGCAACAAACCTGCATGTTGTGCACATGTACCCTAGAACTTAAAGTATAAAAAAAAAAGCAGCATAATAAAATACTTCCCTTGTATGGTTATGTTGAAGATTTAAATAATGAAATAGGTCATTATGCTTGTCACCAAGCAAGTACTTGATAACTGGCCCTAATTCCTCCCTACGTGATTGTCAACATTTATAGATGGTTTTGTTGTTAAGTATCTGGGGGACCTAGACTTTGGTGTCACATGCATTATCCTATTTAATTTTTGTTCCCGTTTCCTTCTCTTTCGTTATGTAACATTTTAAAAACCACATGTTCATTCAGCTGTTTCTCATCAGCTTTGTTCTGTTCCCAAATAAACATATTCACATAAAATAAAACAATTTTAATGAAAAAAAAAAGAAATACATTTGACCCACAATTTAATTAATGGATACATACCCAAAGG
This sequence comes from Rhinopithecus bieti, assembly GCF_001698545.2. Classification (NCBI taxonomy): domain Eukaryota; kingdom Metazoa; phylum Chordata; class Mammalia; order Primates; family Cercopithecidae; genus Rhinopithecus; species Rhinopithecus bieti. The sequence goes on along the minus strand of NW_016806920.1, from coordinate 2,735,956 downwards.
ATTATAAATGATTCTACTATAAAGACACATGCACACATATGCTTATTGCAGCACTACTTGGAATAGCAAACACTCACAACCAACCCAAATGCCCATCAATGATAGACTGGATGAAGAAAATGTGGCACATATACACCATGGCATACTATGCAGTCATTAAAAAGAATGAGTTCATGTCCTTTGCAGGGACATGGTTGAAGCTGGAAACCATCATTCTCAGCAAACTAACACAGGAACAGAAAACCAAACACCACATATTCTCACTCATAAGTGGGAGTTGAACAAGGAGAACACATGGACACAGGGAGGGGAACATCACATACCAGGATCTGTTTCGGGGCGGGGGACAAGGGGAAGGAAAGCATTAGGACAAATACCTAAGGCATGCATGGCTTAAAACCTCGATGGTGGGTTGATGGATGCAGCAAACCACCATAGCACATGCATAACTATGTAACACACCTGCATAACTATGTAACATGCCTGCACATTCTGCACATGTATCCCAGAACTTCAAATATAATAAAAAAAGTTATATAAAAAAATGTTGCTTTGGAAATTGGAAAAGACATCATGTACATTTAGGCCAAATTGGAAATAGTTCTTAAAGAATGTGGAAAAAATTAAAAGATTTTTTTTAGTAATTCCTAAAACAAAAATTATCTCTTAGACAGAGAGACAGGGCAATAATATGATATGTGGTAAGAAACTGATACCTAATGAGGAGTGAGAGAGTTACAGGAGCAATGGAAAGAGACCACTGGAGTATGTAACATATGGCAGAAGCAATAGTGGCCAGGTTTGATGACACACTAGAATACAGTCACACATACTTCTGAAGTTTTCAAAGGAGAAAGGGACAGAAAGATGTAAATATAGAAAATGTTTAAATCCAAAAATTGATTCCTGTTCAGGTAGAACCTGCAAATCTGCTACTAATTATCCCATCCTCATATAAACTAGTTATAAAACAGCTGTAAATTGCTGCTAAATATTCATCTTAAAATTCATAATGAACCTCAAGGCACTTTGTAAAGGGGTCATCATGGTATACAACAATACGCAGAGCTGATGAGTACTTACACGGCCGGGAAAATAGCAGTGGTGATGATTCTAAGTGCTGATATCCATAAAAATTTAGACAGAACTCTGTCAAATGTACTGCCATTTTAAGAGCAGTGTGCTACTGCAAATCCTCAAATTAAAATGCCAGACATTTAGCAGCAATTATCTAATGTATTTTCACTTCCGTGGATTCATTCCAAATTTTTTTATTTCTAAATGAAAAATGTGTAGCATGATTTCTCTCTGGGAGCATGTGTGAAGTGGAGGCCCTGCTGTTTTGCTTCTTTGAGCAGAGCTCAGAGAAAAGCATTTCACAGGATGATACTGAAGAGAAGGTGGAAGTGTGCGTGACTATCACTTGTTGTCACCTGAGTTGGATTTCATGTATTAGCTGTGCTGAATAATACATGAATGGAATATAATGCACGCTAATATTCCTATGATAGGCCCTTACTCTGCAAATGTTCTAGGTGCATTTCAAGCTAAATTAACTGTCCACCCCCTCCTTTCTATTCTCAGGCAGAAAGTCTACAAACTGAAGTTAGTATTATATTGTATATAAACTACACATTCAAGTCCATGGATATTTTTTCCTTCTTAACATTAGAAGCCTCCTATACTGACAAAATAACTTGATTTTCTATTTTTAAGAGAAATAGGTAATAGAAAAAAAATTATAAACTCTTATTTGTCCTAGATCTTAGCAAGAAAAAGATGACGCGTTAAACTTAAGAACCGTGTTAGTTTGGATTCCCTAGAAAACAGAGCTGGAAGCGAGAAAGAATGCACTAATGCTTTCCTTGCATGATGTAAACCCAGGCCAGAAAGAATGTGGAAAAGGGGAAGTGAGGTACTGGAAGATGTGAAGTAATGTGCAGGTACATGCCACCACCCTGGCCATTGCTTCACGATAAGTCATGAAGAACGACATAGCAGGTCATTTGGCAGAGATATCCATTTGGCCTCAGAGTCATACAGGAGAGAGAGAGAAGAAATGCAATGTGTCTCTCTGATCTTGTCATTCTTCTGTTTCATGTTTGAAGTTTGCATCATTGGGAAGTAACTTCCTTACACTTCCAGGCAGCAGTATTGGGTCCTTTCAGCTCCTGTCCCAGACATCAGTCCTCATGCTGTATAGTGTGTTGTTTCATCCAAATCCAGAAGTGAAAGGTGATAGAGTCTCTGAGCATATGCCTGGCTACCATGGTCACCTGGGGCCAGCTAGCAAGGACATCCAAACACTTTTAGGAGAATGACTGGTCAGCTCCAGATAGTGAACACTTTGGGGCGCAGAGGAGTTAGTTGGCCACTTGAAACAAGTAGCTGAGGTGGTGCCGTAAGTCCCAGGAAGTAGGTAAGATTTTAGTCTAATATTCTAATATGAGGTCCAATGAATTACAAACACGAACATTCATTGGCAATAATGAATACTTGTATTGGCGAGTGAACAAACATAAGCAAAAATGCTTTCTGAACCAGCAATGAAAATAGTAAGTAATGTGCTCTTATTTGATTTGTAGGAGTGACTGGTTTGGAGTTGTTATGTTTGTTTTACCTCTTGTCATACACAAGGTTGATTGAAATGTTTAATATAAGGAATTATGATAAAGTATAGAAAGTAACTATTACCTTGTGGAAAATGATAAAGTAATTCAACTACAGCATAACTGGCTTCTACTTCATAGGAGATAGTAAAAACTGGATGGTCACTAGAGAAAATTGCTGTTATGAAAATTCTTTCATTTTCATCATTCAACAAATCTGTGTTGAAATAAAAAAATCTGCAAGATTAAATATTTCACAGAATCCTTTAAAGTATTGCCACCATGTTGAGATTTTACTTCCATGCAGAAAGTTAGTTTTGTCTTCTCTAGTTGTATATTTCTCCAGAGATAAAGTTAGGAAAAGAAAATGTTGTAAAAGCCTCACTTGACTGACTCTATATTGAGCTAATATATTTAGCACTTTCAAAATGTATGTTTGTTATTCTACTATAATATTTCAGAGGCAGAGAAAAGAACTCTCAGAAAGTAGACAATATATCATAAAATGTTCTAACAGTTGGGTCTTGTTATTTGCAGACTTCACATTTGTGAATTCATCCACTCATTAAAATGTACTTATAACAAAAAAAAAAAAATCAGTCTATGGGGCATGCTCACAGTCATTCATGGACATATACAGAGTGGCCAAAAAATTAAATTGCCTGGTGTTTCCAGAGATGGATGAACGAGACACTCTGCCTTCTTATTTTAGCTTTCATACTATAATCTATTTACTGCCACATTTTTTACATGTTTTGTGTGTATTTTGTTGGTATTGTGCTATTTAAAATGACCCTGAACTGCTGTTTAGTGTTATAAATGAACTGCTGTTTTGTGTTATAAATGAAAGACTGTGATGCGCCTTATGGAGAAGGCATGTTAGATAAGATCCATTCAGGCATGACTTACAGTGCTGTTGAATCTGAGGTTGTTAATACATCAATAATATATATTAAATAAGATATCTTTAAACAGAAACACACACAAAACAAAGTTATGTATTGAAGAGTTGAGAAAAATGTTGCAACCAGAGGCTCACAGTAACGTAAGCCTGACTTTCCTCTAGGAACAACTGTTCATTATTCACTCATTCAGTGTCCTTGATGACTTTACAGAAAAATCTTCCATGTATAATAATAATGCACTGTATTTGGAAAAGAAAAACAATTGAGAACCACATTAAGGTTATTCTAAACTCTATTGAATCGAAAGAGAAGACTTGATTTGGGGCAAGCTCTGACACTGACAAATGCAGAATAACAGGGAGCCAAACTTTTGTAAATTCTATTATTCTTTTGATCCCTTCATTACAAAGAGTTCATTTGCTAACCGACAGAAAATTTTAAGAATAATCATCGGGTATGGGGTTCCAACAAGTGGTATCCTTAGATTCAAAGTAATTGAGAGCTGGGCATAGTAGCTTATGCCTGTAATACTAGTGCTTTGGGAGGCCAAGGTGGGAGGATTGTTTGAGGCCAGGAGTCTGAGACCAGCCTGGACAACAGAGTGAGATGTCATCTCTAAAAAATAAAAAATAAATAAATAAAACAAATAAGCCAGTTATGGTGGCACAAGCCTATAGTCCAACCTACATGGGAGGCTGAGGCAGAAGGAGTGCTTGAATTCAGGAGTTTGAGGTTGCAGTGAGCTATGATTGCACCACTGCACTCCAGTCTGGGTAACAGAGTAAAATCCTGTCTCAAAAACAAACAAACAAACAACAACAACAAAAAGTATTTGAGATAAACATAGACATCAGACAGACAGAATTCTAAAAGTTAGCATTATTACTGACAAAAGCTGCATAGAAGGACTTACACTAGATGCACAGCTAAATGGGCTTTCTGATACTAAACTCCAGATTTAAGTGCAATCAGCCATCCAGGCACAGGCAACACTGACAAATTGCAGGTACCCATTAGAGGTTAGAATCTCCACCCCATTTCAAGGATAGACTTTCTTCTGCAAAGAAAAAATAGGCTGGAAGAGCAGAGACAAAGGATGCTCTCCTGAAACAAAATGAGCAAAGAGTGAAAGTCAGAGGAAAACACTGAGATAAAAGTGCATTCACCAAATAGATAATTCACTTTTTCTCCCCTGGAGAAGAATGAATGCTGCAGGGTGCTAGGAGTGTTATTCTTCCATGTGGAAGCAGGAAATGAAGGAGAGGTGGGCTCCTATTACACTCTAATAGATAACATTCTGGAGCCATTTCATTGCACTGTAAAAACAAATCATTAAACAAAATTCTGATTGTACAGTGGTACATACAGGTCTACTGACCTCTATAGGAAAAGCTCACAACCGTCACGGAAAGAATGATCATTTAGAAATTTAAAAATTTAAGTGTCTTAAAGTGCCAAGTGCTAAGTTCATCTTGATAAATCGAATTAATAGGCTAGCTTTCATTATCATAGACTGAAGAATTTCTCCATTTATAGAAATTAATATTATTATACTTTAAATCTCTCTGAGAATGCATGGTATACCATCAGTAACTGTCATCTAAATGGAATGAGGGCTTGTCTATTTAAACAGACTAGAAATGCATTCTAGAAGGAAGTTATTCTTTGTTTCAATTTCTAAATTTTATAAGGTCACAGCATCAAAAAAGGTATAGCTGGGCACTTGTGGTTTTTAAACTCCAGTTACTATCATTGTCCCCAGTTACAATCACTGCCCTCAGTAGTTGCGGGCTACATTTTAACTGATGCTCCATCTATGTATTTAATTAATTAATAGAATAAATCCTTTGCTGGTTAGTCAGATAAGTGTCTTTGCATATGACTGTAATTGTACCTACCCTACTCATACACCTTTTTTTCTTTGACTGCTTCAGCCATGTCCTGATTTAAAACTTCCTAAACTGAGCTATCAGTGAGTTGATGATGTGCATAAACTTTTATCAAATTACATGTTCCACAGAGATTTTTAGGAGTTCTGTTTATTATCTCTCATATTAAATTAAATATTAAGTGTGTTTTGGTTAACATGAAACAGAGATAACTCTGTAAAAGTAACAGAAAACTGGATAGAAGAATGTTTTTATTTACTGACTTACAATTCAAAGTGTGATAAAGTAATTGCTCCATAGTAATTAAACTGCTGCTTCTTTAACACTGTCCAAGGAAAAAATATAAGACACTAAGATATAACCCTTCTTTTTGTTATAAGATAGAGTTGAGAAGACAGGATCACGCTACAGCTCATGCTGCTCCTCTGAAAAATTAAAGGAAAATGATAGCCTAGATGCAGACTAGGGCTACTCTACTGAATTGACATCAACCATGTTCACCTGATATTCATGAGAACTTAAGTTAATCCAGATCTTTAATATGGCACCTAGCATCACAGAGATTATAAGGCAATATCCTCTTCTGGGCTCAGGTATTGGAGAGTGGAGAAATTAGTAGTTGATGTTACTTCCTTTTTGTTCAGATCATCTCAATATTATATTTTGTTTTTCTTTCTTAAGTGTCAGGTATATTAAAACACCTCCCATTTAAATTTGAAATAGATGGAAAGGTCAAATGAGATTTTGATAATTTAGCCCAGAATACCGTTTGTGATGCCCATTCTGTGATAAACAGTTTACGGTATAGCTTAGAGCCACTTTTCTTCAGTGCAGGAAGTGATTGTATTGATCAAGAAGAAATCTTCTCTTTTTTAAGGTCCTCATTCCTTTTGAGTTAGATAGGAACTTTGATATTAATAGATTCTCAGAAGACTGTTAAAATTGACCCAAAAACTCAGTTTAATATTTTAAATACTATTAATAAAATGAGTTAATAGATTTCAACTTTTATGAATATTAAATGCATAAAAATCACCTAGTATATTATGAATTTTCTTGTAAACTTTAATTGAAATATTACAATATAGACAGCATTCCCTCACTGCATTGTAGTGGCAACTTTGTCATAAGGCAAGTCATCTTTTAATTGTGGGTTTATTTCTGTGCTTTTCATTCAGTTCTACTGGTATATTTACTTATATTTGCACCATGCAGATTTGATCTGAATACATAAACACTCTTATTTTGCACTACTTCTTCAAGAGAATCATCTTGGTCCCTTGAATTTGTATATGAATTTTCAAAATAACATTTGAACATGAGCAAATTATATATAACCTACAGGAATTTGATCAAAATTGTTTAACATATTTCAATTGTGGGAGATTTGGCATCATTATAATATTGGGTATTACTATTCATGAACTATTCGTTGCATAATTCATGAATATATTCCTCCACTTACATGGTCTTTTAAATTTTATTTCAATATGATTTGTAATTTTATATCTGTTATCCAATTTATTCCTGACTTATTTTTTATGATATCATAAATGACATTTTATTTTTTTCTTTTTTTTTTTCTTTTTCTTTTTTTGAGATGGAGTCTCGCTCTGTCACCCAGGCTGGAGCGCAGTGGCCGGATCTCAGCTCACTGCAAGCTCCGCCTCCTGGGTTCACGCCATTCTCCTGCCTCAGCCTCCTGAGTAGCTGGGACTACAGGCGCCCGCCACCTCGCCCGGCTAGTTTTTTATATTTATTTTAGTAGAGACGGGGTTTCACCGTGTTAGCCAGGATGGTCTCGATCTCCTGACCTCGTGATCCGCCCGTCTCGGCCTCCCAAAGTGCTGGGATTACAGGCTTGAGCCACCGCGCCCAGCCATAAATGACTTTTTAAAATATCATTTTCTATTTGTTGCAGTATAGATAATACTTTTGGATTTTTAATATCAATTTTGTATTCATAAATCCTGCAAAATTTACTTATTGATCTATACAGTCTCTCTGTGGCTATTTTTAGGTTTATTTAGGTATGTAATCATGTTTTCTACAAAGAATGACAAGTTTATTTAATTTTTTCCGATCTTCTTAATATTTTGCCATAATGCAATGGCTGAAACATCTAGTATAACTTTTAATAGAAATAGCAATAGTGACACTTCCTATCTCATTTATATCTCAGGGAAAAGTTTTAGTATGTCATTGTTATGTTGCAAGTTTGTTACCAAATTTTGTAGGTAGCCACCTTGGGAAAAACTATTCAGGGAAGCTATTCTGTCATTCCTTTCTCTCTCAATACCCAGGAAGATGGATGACACAAGATAGCCCCATTGTAATATGTTTACCAGGACTTCACAGGTTTCATATAATTTTATGGTGAATTAATCTAATTATTTTGATTTTGATTCATGGTTCCCTAGAGAATATAAGGGCCAAACCTCTGAAATTAAAAAAATAGATATGTTTCATAATGTAAATGATCCCTTCTTTGAGGAGGCCCCATTAATATTACTTGGAAACTTCATATACTCTGGGCAAAACAATACTTATGTCAGAGTGAAAAAAGGACTTCAGTTACTTTCCTGGCTGTCCCAAACCTCTTCCTGCTTTATCTGATCCTGTTTGTAATTTCAGGAGTTTGGTACTGGATAAGATTTATGATTCCTGTGAACATATTTGACAATCTTATTTTGCTTACTATGAAGATGGCCAGAAATGAATGATTATGCTATCATAAATGCACATATTTATCATAAGTTGCTTTTTCTGTCTCTTTTGAAATCATATGGTTTTTCTATTTTACTCTGTTACAATGAGGTGAATCATATTGAAGGGTTTTCAAATGTTAAACTAACATTAAATTCCTGGATTTAATTATGTCAATTGCGATATGTATGTGTATAAATGTTTTATTGCACTCTGATCAACTTTGCCTTTTAATTGAAGTATTTAATCTGTTAACATTTAATATAATAACAGGTATATATGGATATATATTTGGCATTAAGTTCACCATCCCATTTGTTTTTTATATCCCATATTTTCTATTATTCCATTATTTTAAATTAATTAAGTTACTATTATTATTGTTGTTATCCTTATTTTTTATTTTATTTTTTTTACACTTCAAAATTTTAATAACGACAATGTCATGGTTACACATATTTTAAAAAGTACACATTTGTATATGCAATCATTTTAAATACATGCTGCGGTTTTTCTTATTCACATGATTCTTAAAATCTAATTACCTCGGTGGCTCACGCCTGTAATCCCAGCACTTTGGGAGGCCGAGGCGGGCGGATCACAAGGTCAGGAGATCGAGACCACGGTGAAACCCCGTCTCTACTAAAAATACAAAAGATTAGCCGGGCGCGGTGGCAGGCGCCTGTAGTCCCAGCTACCCGGGAGGCTGAGGCAGGAGAATGGCGTGAACCCAGGAGGCGGAGCTTGCAGTGAGCCGAGATCGCGCCACTGCACTCCAGCCTGGTGGACAGAGCGGGACTCCGTCTCAAAAAAAAAAAAAAAAAAAAAGAAAATTTTCTGAAACATTCCATTAGACATTATCCTCTGAATTAATCTGGCTTGTCTCCACGTGGCAATGAAAAAAATCACTAAAAATATACTGTAAAAAGAAAAAATAATTCTCTAATCTTCTGTGAGAAATGATGTG
>NW_016806920.1:2719629-2721613 GCF_001698545.2 Rhinopithecus bieti | reverse complement strand
TGTTAGCAGTGAGGGAGGCTCCGTGGGCGTGGGACCCTCCCGGCCAGGTGTGGGGTATATTCTCCTGGTGTGCCTCTTTGCTTAAAGCGCCGTATTGGGGTGGGAGTTACCCGATTTTCCAGGTGTTGTGTGTCTCAGTTCCCCTGGCTAGGAAAACGGATTCCCTTCCCCCTTGCACTTCCAGGTGAGGCGATGCCTCGCCCTGCTTCAGCTCTCGCTGGTCAGGCTGCAGCAGCTGACCAGCACCGATTGTCCGGCACTCCCCAGTGAGATGACCCCAGTACCTCAGTTGCAAATGCAGAAATCACCGGTCTTCTGTGTCGCTCGCGCTGGGAGTTGGAGACTGGAGCTGTTCCTATTCGGCCATCTTGCTCCACCCTGTTATCCTTATTTTTATGCTCACTTTAGCTTCTTCGTTTTACAATCTTTTATTATTCCTTTGGTGGTTGCTGTAGATATTTCATTGTACAATCTTTAACTTATTATAATTACTTTAAATTGATAATTTTAACACACCTCAAACAATGCAAAAATATTATACAATGTTAACTCTATTTACACAAATTCTGCATTGTTATTGTCAATATATATTTTAATTACATGTGTATTTTAAACAGAAAAGACATTATATTGTTATTGCATTAAACAGGTAATACTTGTATTGAGAAAATGTCATTTTTACCCTTTATGTTTGTCTTTATTATTTACTGCATTCCTGCATTTCCTGCAAGTCTCATTATATTGACTGAAAAAAACTCCCATTAATATTTAATACACAGATTTTCTGCTTATATATTATCTCAGTTAGTCTTTGTGGAAAGACACAAAGTGTCTCCATTTAAGTGCCTTAAAGTTGTATTCCACTGTCTTCTATCATTGTTTATATTGAATAATCTGTCATTAGTTTTATTTTTATTCTTTGAAGGTCATATGACAGTTTTTTTGTCTGGCTGCCTTATACAATTTTTGCTTTTGTCTGTGTTTGACAGGTGATACATCCTGGACATCTACATTTGATTTCTTCAGATGTGCCCTGCTTAGAGTTTATAGATTGTATTACATCTATATATTGCCATATTTTGCCAGTGTCTTTCAAGATTTATTAAATATTAATTCTGTCAACTTCTCGCTTATTCCACTTCTAGGATCCTGAATAGTTGTGGAATATTCATGCTTTGTATGTGTCATATATTTCTTTCAGTTTTGTTTACTGTATTTTTTCTTGCTTCACTTCATCTGAATATTTTATTACTGACTGAACTTTTGCTTCTCTATTCTCTTTTGCTCCATCCAATCTGCTTTGAAGAATCTTTTAAATATTATTAAATTTTTTATATATTTCATTATTCAAATTTTCATTTGATTTGTTCTTTAGTAGACTGTAATTTCCTGGAAAATTTTTCTCTCTTTTTTCTATGACATATTTTATCATAGTTTTATTAAGTGCCTGTGTGATAACTCCAATATCTTGATTCCTTACAGATCTCTTCTACTTTCTTTCCCCCTTCCCCGCCCTATGGTTTTGTTTCCTTTGGTCTTTTTACTGTTAAATCTTGTAATTATTGAATCGACAATATTGTTTAATTTTCCTACACAACATTACAGAGAATCTTGATGATATTTTCTTCCTTTAGTCATATTCAATTTACTTCTAGCAGAGAAATAAATAATAGGCAGATCATTTTGATTAAGTTGACCTTGGCTTTAGGCTTTTAGTGGTCAACACTACTTCCAATTTGCATTATTCTTAATGTTTACTCTTACATAGTAGTTATTATTTGAACAAAGCCTTCTGTAGTCTCATCTAAAAGCCTGGGATATTTAATAGGACTCTTTTATTTGGAAGGGTCCTAAAATTTAATCTGTATATTCCATATATATATATATACACACACACATATATACATGAAATATATATAGATGAAATATATATAGATGAATTATATACATGAAATATACATAGATAAAATATATATATATGAAA
>NW_016806920.1:2695738-2719445 GCF_001698545.2 Rhinopithecus bieti | reverse complement strand
TATATATATATATATATATGTTTGACCAGATCTTCATCTACCTGCTGCTTCCTATTTGTATTCTAAGAGTGTCTCCTTGCATACATGGGAAACAATAAACATGCCAAGGAGAAGTATATACAGTATTTTAAGCCAATTTTTGTATGTTTCCTCCTCTTTGATATCTCAGCTCCTGAAATCTTACATTCCTTTTACTACCTGGAAATTCACCTTCTGTCTCCCATGCCTACTAAAAATGATTCAGACATGAAGCAACATACTTCTGGATTGGTCTTTATTATTTGCATTGAGAATTATAATATTACTTAGGGAAAAGAACATGTTAATTTGGGAATCACTCAGTGAATTTCTCATCACTGTGGCAGAGAAGTAACCCCTCAAGTACTGGCTCCCTCAGTCAATTCTTATGCTTTGAAAGAGTATAATTCATATATATACTCTTAAATATATACATATATATACACACACATATACATGTACTACTGATATGATTTGACTCTGTCTGCACCCAAATATCATCTCGAATTATAGCTCCCATATTTCCCATGTGTTGTGGGAGGGACTGGTAAGAGATTATTGAATCACTGGGGCAGTTCCCCCTACACTGTTCTTGCGGTATTGAATAAGTCTCACGAGATCTCATGATTTTATAAGGAGTTTCCCCTTTCACTTGGCTCTCATTTTCTTTTGTCTGCCACCATGTAAGATGTGCCTTTCACCTTCTGTTATGATTGTGAAGCCTCCCCAGCCACATGGAACTGTGGAGCTGTGAGTCCATTAAGCCTCTTTTTCTTTATAAATTACCCAGTCTCAAGTATGTCTTTATCAGCAGTGTGAAAATGAACTAATACATACACACACACACATATATACATATATATACGTATACGTATATATGTGTGTGTGTATATATACGTATATGTATATGTGTGTGTGTGTGTATATATTCCTGCTGTCATTATTTAGTTTTGTGGTGAAAGACCTAGTCTAATGCAAACTATTGTTTCATGTCTGGAATCAAAATGTATATTGTGATAGTATTTATTGTCAAATTTATCTCTAACAACAATATAATCAATGACTTCATAATTGTTTAACTAAATTAAATAATATAAAAACTCATGTACACTAAGGGAGTCTATGGAAAGTGAGAGTAAATTTTTATTTTACTTTTTATACTATATAATTTCCAAAATACATAAATTAAATTGGTGCCTCTGATTATGGGGAGTGGTATAGAAATAAAAGAGGAGTAATTTTTGTCAATCTAATGGCATTCTTACTTCAAAAAAACAATTTGAAGGTACATGACATAGCCTGTTATCTTTTGAATTTGGGGTGGAATGACACATTTATTTCTTAATTTACCCTAAAATAGGCAGGCATACCTCATTTTATTGTTATTCTCTTCAATGTGCTTTGCAGATATCGTATTTTTTACCAATTGAAGACTTGTGACAACCCTACATGAAGCAAGTCTATCAGAGCCATTTTTCAAACATCATGTGCTCACTTCCTGTTTCTGTGTCATTGTTTTATCATCTCAAAATAAGTCAGACTTCTTCATTATTATTATATCTGTTCTGATTATCTTTAAACAGTGATCATTGATGTTACTATCACTATTGTTTTGGGACACCATGAACCATGCACATTTAAGACAGCGAACTTAGACAATAAATGTTCTGTCTGTTCTGACTGTTCCATTGACCAGCAGTTTCCCCATCTCTCTTCTCCTTTGGCCTCCTTATTTGCTGATACACAGTGGCATTGAAATTAGGCCAATCAATAATGATATGATGCTTTCTAACTGAAAGGAAGAGTAAAGTTTCTCCCTTTAACTTTAAAGCTGGAAATGGCTAGATGTAGTCAGGGAGACATGTCAAAAGCCAAGACAGACTGAAAGCTAGGCTACTTGAACCAAACAGTTAGTGAAGTTGTAAATGCAAAGGGTTCTTGAAGAAAATTACAAATGCTACTCCAGTGAATACAAGAACAATAAGAAAGTGAAGCAGACATACTGCTGATATGAAGAAAGTTTGAATGGTTTGGAAAGAAGATCAAACCAACCACAATATTCCTTTAAGCCAAAGCCTAATCCAAAGCAAAACCCTCACTCTCTTCAATTTTATAAAGGTTGAGTGGTATGGAAGCTATAGAAGAAAAGTTAGAAGCTATAAGAAGTTGGTTCATGAGGTTTAAGGAAAGAAACCATCTTCATAACATAAAAGTGCAAAGTGAAGCAGCAAGTGCTAAAGTGGAAGCTGCAACAAGTTATCCAGAAGATCTAGCTAAGATCATTGATGAAAATGGCTACACTAAACAACAGATGTTTCCATGTACACAAAAGCAGCCTTCTATTGGAAGAAGATGCCATCTAGGACTTTCCTAGCTAGAGAGGAGAAGTCAATGCTTGGCTTCAAATCTTCAAAGAACAAGCTGACTCTCTTATTAGGGGCTAATGCAGCTGGTAACTTCAAGCTGAAGCCAATGCTTTTACCATACCAAAACTTCTACAGCCTTTAAGAATCATGCTAATTCTACTCTACCTGTGCTCTATAAATGAAATAACAAAGCCTGAATGACAGCACATCTGTTTACAGTATGGTTTAATAAATACTTTAAGGCCACTGTTGAGCTCTGCTGCTCAGAATAAGAGATTCTTTTCAAAATATCACTGCTCATTGAGAATGCACCTGGTCACTCAAGAGCTCTGATGGAGACATACGAGAAGATCAATGTGTATTAACACAACTCCATTATTTAACCTATGGATCGAGGAGAAATTTTGACTTTCAAGTTGTCTTATTTAAGAAATATGTTTCATTACATTATAGCTACCATGTATAGTGATTCCTCTGATGAGTCTGGACGAAGTAAATTGAAAACCTTCTTGAAATGATTTGCCATTCTAGATGCCATTAAGAACATTAGTGATTCATGGGAGGAGATCAAAATAGCAATGTAAACAGAAGTTTGAAAAAAGTTGATTCCAAGTCTTGACTCTGAAGAGTTCAAGACTTCAGTGAGGAAGAATAATATTTTCAACAAATGGTACTGGGACAAGTAGACATACACATGCAAAAAGTGAAGTTGGAATCTTACATCACAACATATACAAAAAAATTAATTCAAAATGGATCACCAACCCAAATACAAGAAGTAAAACCATAAAACTCTTAAAACATAAGGATACATTTTGATTACCTTGGATTTGGAATAGATGCTTTGGTACGATACCAAAAGCATTAGCAACAAACAGAAAAGTAGATAAATTGGACTTGAATTGAGACATTTTGTCATCGAAGGATATTACCAAGAAAGTGAAAAGACAACCTACAGAATGGATAAGTTACTTTTAAATTATATATCTGATAAGATCTTGTACCCAAAATATATAAAGAACTCCTAAAATTCAATGAGGCAATCTCCCCTGCACCCCCCCAAAAAAACTGGACAAAGGACTTAAAGAACTTGAAATACACTTCTCAAAATATATATATCCAAATGGTGAAGAAGCACATGAAAGAATGCTCAACATCATTAGTTATTAGGGAAAGGCAAATTAAAACCACAGTGATGACGTTATACTCATTGTGATGGTTATGAATAAATACATAAATAACAAGTGTTGGTGAGAATGTATAAAGCCTCCTTCACTGCTGGTAGGAATGTAAAATAGTGCAGCTGCTATGAGAAAATGTGATAATTCCTCAAAAGGTTAGATGTAAAATTACTATATGACTCAATATACATACATACATATATATATATATCAATTCCATTCCTAGATATATAGCTAAAAGAATTGAAAACAGATGTTCAAATACTTGTACAAAAATTTCATAGCAGTACTATTTACAATAGCCAAAAGGTAGAAACAAGCCAAATGTCCATCAATGGACAAATGGAAAAACACATTGAGAACTTTTATATGCATACAATGAAATGTACATATTATGTGTATATGCACATAATGGAATATTACAGAGGTATACAAAGGAATTCAGTACTGATACATGCTACATTGTGCATGATCCTCTAAAACATACTATATAGGAAGCCTGATAAAAAGGTCACATACTGTATGATTCCATTTGTATGAAATAAACACAATAGGTAAATTTTTGGAACTAAAAGAACACACACTGTTGGTTTTCAGGGTCTGATGGGAGAGTGAAATAGGAAATAAGTACTTAATGAATATGATATTTTATTTAGGGGTGAAAAAGACATTTTGAACCAGATAATTTTGGTGGTTGCATAATGTGAATATACTTAATGCCACCAAATTGTTCACTTTAAATTGGTTAATGTCGTGTTATATAAATTTTATATTAAAAATCTTCATTTATGGAAATATATTTTGAGGAGTATTAATACATGACCAAAATCCAAAAAGCTACAGTAATTCTATAACCATACAAATTTATATGTAAGAGAAAATTTTAAATGCATTTGGTTTGAGGAAAGATGCAAACAGCCTTAGGGCTGTATGTAAGAACAGATTTCTTGTGAGGAAAAGAATAAGAGCAGTATTAGCTTCCAACAGAAACTTTGACTGGTATTGTAAGAAGCATAGAAAAATAATAGATTTAATATCATTCTGAGCCTTCTCAATTCAACCTATTACTACTTATAACTCATTACAAAAAGGACAGGCTCTCCCTTGACGTCCAAGTTAATACAGAACATTTTTAGAGGGAAAAGACATGCATGTGTTGATTTATCTATAGGTAAAATAGTAACAAATAACAGTAGAAAAATAGGAAAATAAACCATGATTGAAAGTATTCAGTCAAAACTTTTAAAACCCTAATTTCCAGATTCTGTTTTCTATGCCCAAATTAAAACCTCCAGAAATTAATAATGTATGCTTCCCAAATTACATAGATTTTATGATTACCAAAATGATTTTTACATGTATGCACACACACAATCACACAGACACACAACCAGAAAGCAACAACATTCATTCCTAGTTAAGAACCTTCAAAGCACAATACAAATGGACCATTTCACTACTTTTGTCCAAGAAAAATTATTAAGTCAAACTAGAATCTGGCATAGATGCAGATATAACAGATATAACAATCAATCCAGAAACAATATATGAGAAGACTTGGATTAACTCCCTAGAGAATTTAAGCAAGACAAATTACAGGCTTCAACAGAATGCATTAGAGATATGTCAGCTGTCTGCAGATGCTTTTAAAATGAAAGGCTTGTTCACAATGAGAGATCTGTGTTATACTAAAAGGATACCAAGTAACATCAGTATGTCCTGGAATTGCAGATACTACTTTTATCTCAAGGGTAGGAGCAGCTGGCTTCCTGGAAAATCAGCAGTTTTTATCAAAAACATTGTTTGAAAATTTTGGAATGAAAAAGAGAACAGTAAACACATGGATGCTCACATGTGACAAACCATATGTCATCTACATTCTTCAAATCATGTTTCTGAGGAGCAAGAACAAGTAGAAGAACTAATGTGGAATATTGCAGCACATTTTGTTTAGGAAAACACATAAACCAAATTTTCAATTGACAGTATAATTAAGATATTCTAACAAGGCAGATAAATTTACCTGGCAATAATCTACCATACTAGTATCTATTTAATACTCTAAATATTTTTCAAAAAAATAAGGTCTCGCCGTGACTTTTAAGATATAAATGTGAGATTTAAAACTGAATGAAAAGACCACTTGAAAATCAAGTCATCTGCTTCAAGTCCATATTTCTTTCAAATAGTCACTGAAGTAACTAAAGAAATGGAATATCAGGGAAAGGTCTGAAATAAAATATCAGGGAAGAGTCATGTAAGATAAGAAAGCTTTTTCACTTTCCAAACACTCAGAGTATTGTATTAGGTTTCCATTGCTGTGAAACAAATTGCCACTAACTTTGGGGTAATTTAAAAAGCATCCATTTGCTGTTTCACAGTTTCTGTAGTTAAATCTTATCTTAATAGGATTCTCTGCTTTGGGTCTCACAGGGCTGAGAATAAAGTGCCAGCCAATCTACGTTCTTTTCTAAAGTGTGTGGTTTCTCTCCAGCTTTGTTCAAGTTGTTGGCCGAATTCAATTCCTGGGGTTTGTAGGACTGAGGTACTCACTTTCTTTTGGATCATCAGCCAGGAAACACTCTCAGTTTCTAGATGCCCGCCCCTGTCCTAGATACCAGACCTTCTCTGCCAGACATTCACAATGGGACTGCTTGGCTTCTAAGTCAGCAGGAGAATGTCTCTCTGGTACATCACCTTCTTTCAAAAGGTTTGCCTATTTAAGTCAGTCTTACTCACACAAATCTCACATTAATTAACTCAGAGTCAACTGATTAGCAACACTGTCATAGGTATGATATCCCATCATACATTCATAGGTCTGCCCACTCTATAGGAGAGATGATTTTATGGGGTGTGTACATTAGGGGATGGGAATTTTGGACACCATTTTAGAGTTTTGCCCATCACAGGTATTATTTTAGAGTTTTGGTCACATAACGTTTAGAGAATGATTAGTCAGTCTTGGATCTACTGTTCTTGAATTAATAAGTAGAAAGAACAAGTAGTGATACATCTAAAAATTTAATTTAGTATACAGTGAGCTACATATGAGAATTTTGGCTGTGGTGAGGGGAGTTACTAAGAAGAACACCATGCGTTAGAACTTGAATACAGAGAGTATTCCGCAGCATGATTCATAGTTTTTCATGATACTGGGGGTCTATAAAGAGAGACAGGGCAACAAACCTGCACGTTATGCACATGTACCCTAGAACTTAAAGTATAACAAAAAAAAAAAAATAGGAAAACCCCAAAGTAAGGTCACTGGACAGAATATACATTGTGTCTACTCTGGCTCCGTGTATTTAAGTAAATAGCATGTTAAATAAACTTTCTGGAGGGAGCTGGAGTTAAGTCTTAAAGCAAGAAAGGATATGGAGAGGAGGGCAGGTGATAGTGCTGGATGAGCCATGAAACAGGAATTAGCTTTAGCAATAGTGCAAAGTGTATTAAAAAAAAAAAAAGTGCTAAAATATAGAGCCCTTTTGGCATACACAGAGGAAAGAAGATGGAAAAAAAAAGGAGGAATTGAGTTGATGGAGGGCACCAGTGAGCTTGCTGGCAGTATGCTGCATCTCAAGCAACCTTATCTTAAACTTCTCTCATTTTAAATATCACTGTGTAAAAGTGATCTCCAATGCCCTGTATGCCATGGTTTGTTCCAATCGAGCACCTTCCTAACAAAAGCCTTTAGGATTAGCTGCCTTGGCACTGGTAGCTGTTGAGAAGAATGTGAAATATTACAGCGAAATTGGAAAAGAGGGCTGAACGTGGCCTCTGTGGTATGGCTAATGCAAAAAGGGTTCAGACTTATACTAAGGACACATATCTCAATAATCTCATAATCCTTTTCCCCAAATTTTCCCCACAGATTGAAAGTCACAGCTTTTATACTGGGGGGAGAAAAAAACAGATCTGAAAGTAGGACAAAATAAATCTACCTCTTCAAAACTCAAAAAAAAAAAAAAAAAAAAAAAAAAAGAGAGAGACAGGGCTAATAAAGGCAGATTATTTTAAGAGCATTTTTAAAATTTGCTTAAGAACTGTCTACCATCACCTTTCCCATGATAAATCTAAGAACCCCAGAATTTTATGTCTTATCATAAATTTCCTTTCTTTAACTTGAACAATGGATGGGCAGAGGAATGAATGAAAGGAATACACCATCTTTGGTCCATATATTCATTGGTATAGTGTCCTGGGATCAAATGGGAGAATGCAATGATTGCTTATTCTGATTCACTCTAAACACCCCTTGTTAGCATCACTATGTAAATGTTTCATGGCTTTAAATTTAGAAAGATTCACTTTCTTTCTAAGCTAATTAAAGTTGTCTGGTCTTTGAACAAGTTAAGACCCAATTAGATATTTTATATAAATAAATAGAATATTGAATTACATTATATAAATGTATTCTTAGGGCATATCTTGAGACAGAACTAAGATTTCTAAGTATATCTTACTTAAAACCCTTCAATCACTTCCTTTGAAGATAAAATAATGCCTTTTTTTATCATCTTACCAATTCCCTTTTAGAAAGTTACTGTTTAAGTGGATAATCATCACATTTAGTTTTACAAATAGTTGTGTGCAAAAGCTAAAATAATAGAAGGATAATAGAATAATCTATTGTTCATATATTACCAAATTACAGTTTGAAATTATTTTTAAAATCTACTTCAAATTTCTCAATTGCTATATGAAAATCTAACATTCAAATAATAAACTCTTCAAATTAAAACCCTGAAATAATATCGGTGCACATATGTGGAAATTATCTATATCTATTTAAATTTTCTAAATAAGGTAATCTTAAGATATGATAATATATTTTACAATCAATAAGGTATATGGAAAAACATTGATTTCATCTTATTCTGCAAGAATATTAATTTCCTAATAGCATTTGGACCTTGTCATGATAAATCTGTTAGAGCGGATCATTCAAATCAGTGAAAAGAAGTCCAACTTTTCACTAGTCTCTTTCAGTTCTGCATTAGCATTCGAAAGCTCTTGTGAGCAAGAAAAAAGTAGTAAGTAGAAGCACAAGAAATTAGCATGATTCTATATTCTTAGGTTTTGGAATAAGTGTATGTTCTGGGCCAAAATGCAAAACTGGTCAAAGTTCCCCAATCTCAAACCTCTGTCTGTTCCCAAAGTTAATGCTGCTACTGTCGTGGGAGGAATCAGGGTGGGATGGTTTGCGGGTCCTCAAACACTCTTGCATTTGCCAAAGGAGTTGCCTCATAAAAGATTTTCTCATGAAATAATTTTGCTTATGGTAATTTGATTGTACTTTGTGAAATAACAACACTGTAATAAAAAGGTCCCAGTCCACAGTTCCTGTAATCCTCAATGATTACCTGATAGCCTTCAGAGATGTCATTGGAAAATCATCAGTAGTAATCAAATTGGAAAAATTATTCCTGACTTTATAGGAAGGATCCGTTTCATTTTCATTTCCTTTACTAAATAAGAATCCATTGGCTTAGACAAAGTCACCTCCTCTGAAGGATTAGATTTCCTTTTTGCTTCTCTATTGAACTAATTTTCAAAGGCTATTTGATTTCTAAGTCACAGTTTCTCTGTAGTTCTTTGCGTGTAATGATTTATCTGCTGCCATGTGGCCCTCAGATAAATTTAAAAATTGTTCCCCATAAGAGGCAGAGCCTTATATTTAACAGATATAATTGAAAAGGAACCAGGGGCTCCTTGAGAGCTCTAAGGGTACCATTGCAAGAACTCCATTTCCTGGATAAAGTAGTAAGAGAGCAGCATGTGAAATCTATTCTAAGCAATATAATGTTGCAGGGGAACAAGTAGATACCAGGTAATATTTGAAAAGTACTCTGTGCTCTTAAGAAAAAGGGGTAAAAACTGAATAAAATGCTGTTCCTAAGTCCAGTTGTTTACCAACATAATTTTAGGACTCTGTCTGTTTATTGGTGACTCCATTATTGTAGGAAAATAGCTAATGCCCTGCTCATTTGAACTTCTTATTTTATTACACAGGAACAACATTATCTATCCTGACCAATCCACAATTAAACCATGCTATTCTATGGGGCAATGATAACTACCACAGTATAAAACTTAGGTTTGCTCACAAGCACATTGCAATTACTTTAAAATACATGTGTGTGCTTTTTGTGACTTGCTCATCTCAGCTATTCAAACAGGCAAGCATGTACTCTATGATGAGGAGAATGAGTTTATTTGCATGGAAGTGTAATGTTTTGTAACAAACAAAATAATGGGATTGTTTCTGCATATTTAGTTATTTATTTGAAGAAAAAAGCACCCTTGAGACAATTGCTTATACCTATGTATAAGCAATATATGGACAGCATAATTCTAAAGCTGCAGCTTGAAAAGCAATTATTTTTAGGGATTCAGGTGCATAAAAATATGTAGCACTTGATTTGTTGAAGATCATGCCTTGTGACACTTGTTCTGTCACTTTGGTCAAGCTCCCCATAAGCTTTTGTTTCTTCTTCCCTCCTTTTCTCCTTTTATTCCTGCCTATTTCACTGTAAAGTATTATTATTGGAAAGGAAGATTGCGCAGTGAAAAACAGTGTT
Source organism: Rhinopithecus bieti (assembly GCF_001698545.2). Taxonomy (NCBI): domain Eukaryota; kingdom Metazoa; phylum Chordata; class Mammalia; order Primates; family Cercopithecidae; genus Rhinopithecus; species Rhinopithecus bieti. The sequence goes on along the minus strand of NW_016806920.1, from coordinate 2,709,296 downwards.
GGTGAGAGTGAGAACAGGATTCTTTTTTCTTCCTTAGGCTGAATTGCAAATTCAGAGTGGCACAGCAGATAAATTTATAAACATCTTGTCCTAGATCTAATAAAATTGCTTTGGAACTTTTTCCAACATCAATTAATTAATAGTAAAGCGTACTAAGAAGACTGTACTACCCTTAGTATACATTATTTAAAAAATACAAATAAAGTGAATTTTCAGGCTTTGTAGTCTGTTGTGTTTTTTCCAGATGAATTGGTAAATTATAAAGTTTCCTTTCTTTATTAACCTGTTTTTGCACAAACAACCTCAAAAGATAGTTTACTCAGAAGCTACAGTCATAACATATGCACTCGTGCTCGGAAAATTAAAAAATTTCCAAAGATTTCATAGTAGTCACCTCTGAAATTATACTTTATATTATTTTATTCTTTTAAAACTGATAGCTGCAAATTGAATAAACATATTCTATCATTAAAAGTTTATTTGCATTTTTATTGATAACTTTTTGTATGTTTATTTAATTCCTTATAATGATTTTATGGATATGTATTGTCCCTAAATTGTCATGCATGTTTGTGTAGAAACAGAAAGTGAATGGCAGAAAACATACTGAAAATACTCTAAGTGACTTCTTGCATATGTAAATAGATAGCTGAATTAGTTTCTGACCATCACAATGATTAATTACATTGTTTTTCAAAGGCTTTAGGTCAAGTAAATAAAACTCTGTTCCACTTCTCATAGTTTTGTCACAGGAACCCTGGTGTTTTGCTTCTCTGGCTGGAAACCTCTGTGACTGGTGGCTCCTTTGCCCTAGTGTTGATCGGGCCTACTGGGCTTTTTCCACCCACTCAGTCTGGCAGGCTGTGCTTGGCTTGCACTACCAGCCTGGTTCCCACATCTGCCAAGGGTGAGCCAGGAGCAGAGTAGTGTGTGAGTAAACAAGCGTGGGTGTCAGCCACTGTGCACAGTCAGGCACACCAGCTGTGGTGGGGTAGGCAGCTCCCTACGAGGCTGTTGCTGGACCAGGCATACCACAAGTAGCTTTCACATCTGGCACCGGGGAACATGGTGGTGCCTGGAAGTTTGGAGACTCCAGAAACTGCAGAACCCCAAAGATGGTGTCACAGCCCTGGCTCAGGGAGCTCCCAGGCCTGGCCTCCACAAAGGGCCATGGCTCTTTTCTCCTTCTCCCTTCACTCTTTCTTGTCATCTGCAACGTGGTGAGCTCTTTCAACCCTACCATTTGGTGGATCCCAAGTTCTTGTCCCACAGGCAGGAAGAATGAAGTATGCGGGCAAGTCAAGGTGGAACAAGGCAAAGAGGTGCTTTATTGAGCAACAGAATAGCTCAGAGGAGACCCACAGTAGGTAGCTCCTCTCCACAGGCAGGTCATCCTGATGAGAGTCCAGCTCTCAGTAGAGAGGAGACTCACAGTCAGTAACTCCTCTATACAGGCAGGTCGTCCCAACAAGTGTTGAGCTCTCAGCAGAGAGGAGGCCCACAGTTGGTAGATCTCTGCAGGCAGGTCATCCCAACGTCTGCTCGGCTCTCAGCAGAGACCCACATGACTAGCTCCTCTCTGCAGGCAGGACATACCATCTGCTCAGCTCTCAGCAAAGAGGAGACCCAGGGTGGGTAGCTCCTCTCCACAAGCAGATCATCTTGTCACCTGCTCAGCTCTCAGCAGAGAGGAGAACCACAGCTGGTAGCTCCTCGCCAAAGGCAGGTTGACCCATCATCTGCCCAAGTCTGATTCACTCTACCCTTGTTAGCATCACTATTTAAATGTTTCATGGCTTTAAATTTAGAAAGATTCATTTTCATTCTAAGCTAATTAAAGTTGTCTGGTCTCTGAACAAGTTAAGATCCAATTATTAGATACTTTATCTAAATAAATAGAATATTGAATTACATTATATAAATGTATTCTTAGGGCATATCTTGAGACAGAATTAAGGTTTTTATGGGCTTTAGAGGGGAGGAAGTGTGTGCTGATTTGTCCCTGGGTGGCCACGGGCAGGCCCAGAGAAAGCCCCATAAGTTCTCACACCAGTTCGTGGAACTGGTCGTCTAGCCCCCAGGCCTCAGGCTATCCCTGGCCTGAAGGTGGGGTTTCACTGGAGAATCACCCTTTTCTGCCAAGGAGCCTGTGCTCTTTGCTGCCATTAACTTGCCCTCCACAGTGCCCTCTGTACTGAGTGGTGCCTGCAGGCCCATGCTGAGCCACTTTTAGCCTCCTCTCAGCCTCCTTCTAGGCTGGTTGGCACCCAAAATCCAGAGGGGGCTGAGGCAGAAGGGGGCTGGTGTGTCTGTCAGTGCTGCCATGAGCGTGTGCAAATCCACCCGGTTTGTGACAGTGCCTGGGCACAGCCACAACTTTGCTCCAAAATCAGAGTGGGTGCCAATAGCCAGGAGAGGCTGGGCATTGGGAGTAGACACTTCCAAGCCTGCAGGGGAAGGTGCACTTCCTGGGCACCTGAGAGGGCAGAGATGCCTGGGTCTGCAGCCACTGCTGGGCAGCTGCAGCTGTGTCCTGGAGGGTTGGGGTCCCACCCATCCAACTTGGAAGAGGGCAGAACTTCTGCCTGTTTGCATCTCCCACCAACTCCATGGAGCAAGCAGCCCTGGCCACACCTCCCCCATTGCAGTCGTTGTCATGGCAGTGGCCACTCCAGATGGGCTGCCACTGCCATCAATTTGGCTTCTTTTTCACAAGCTTTATGTTAAATTATTAGAAGAAAAAATAAATTATTCTAGATTCAAAACTAACCAAGTTATAAATTGTGTTTTGTCATCAGTTTTAGGACTTTTATATAAATTTTAAGGTAAGTGTGCTTTTACATATCCATTTTATCAGTTATATTACATTTTGTTACATCTCTTTAGTACAGAAACATAAACAAAATTCCCTTTTCTTTTAGTGACCAAGTAAAATCTCTGCCTATGCTGTTTTCTAAAATCTGTACTTAAGCTCAAGCTCTTATTTGTAATTAGCAAACCAATACTATTTATAAAACAACCAACATATGAATATTTCATGCAGTATGTAAAATATAACTGTAACATCTCATGTGAGCCTCGTAACAACCTTATGAGATAATTAACTAAAAATTATGACACCACTTTATGAATAAGAAAACTGAGGAAGATAAAATGTTATTTCTATTAAGGCCACTTGACCAATATCATAAGAAGATCACAAATTCAGGTGTTTAGATTCAAAATTCAGTATGTACTGGTGTCTGATAAGGGTGGGAGATATAAACATGAAAGAGATACATCCTGCCCTCCAGGAGCTTGCAGTCTTGTGTCTGGAACACACATGTAAAATATATCATATCTACAGCCATAGAATTATGCTCAGTGTTCTGTGAATGGGAACAGATAAGTAAAGCATTTAATTCTATTTGACCAGGTCTGAATGGATTACCAGAAGCTATAATCTTGAACTCAGTCTTAAAGACTGAATAGTTTGCCAGGTAAAGCTTATAGAAATGGCATTGGGGGATTCTTGCCAAGAAGAGAGAACATATCATGCTGGGGGAAGAGCAGTGCACCCAATTTAAGAAAGGTAGAGGAGGCGTGAAACAGAAAGTGTCAGTGAATAGACTAGAGGGTTAAGGTATTTGAGAAGTTTGAGTGATTAGATTTTTATCTGGTATGTTATAAATAACTTCTGAAGGGTTTTAAGAAGAGAAATATGACATATGCATCTTTTAGATAGATTTCTGGCAACTGTGTGAATAGATTTCAGTAAAATGAGCCTAGAGACTGGAGGTCCAGCTAGTTGTGTGTAACAATTTCCCAGTTAGAGATGGCAAAGGCCAGAACCAGGACAACAGGAGTAGGACAAAATAGAAAAAACCAATTTTGAATAATATTTAATGGGTAAGAATTTATTAATTATTAGATTTGGACATGAGAGACATGGAGGACTCAAAGTTAGTAGGAGAGTAGCCCCTTTAATCAACTGAATGAAGGAACACATGAAGGACCAGCTTTAAGGAAGACAGTGTGTTTTTTGGGGGCAGAATTAGCAATGTTTAATTCTCATATATAAAGACCTTTATAATAGCAGGTGAAGAATCGGGGATATAGATTTGGAAGCCAGACATTCGTAAGAACTAAAAGTGAGAGTAAGTTAAATTATGCCTTTTAAGAATTATACATCAAGCAAGAAGGACAATGAGCAGAGAAAGGAAATCTAAAGAATACTAAGAGTTAGGAATCAGAGCAGGAAAAAAATGTTCAGATTTAAAGAAGGGAAATAAACAGCATGATTTCATGGAAACCAAGTAGAGTTTCAAGAAGAAAGGGGTAGGCAATGGCTTTAATCACAGAAAAAGTTTAATAACTGGAAGTGATATTTGGATTTGGCAATGGTTAGAATTTTTTTGATTAAAAAAAATATTCAGATGTTTGTTCTTCCTTTGAATCCTCTGGGAAAATACTGCCTTTCACTAGTGCCATAGAATCATGATTGTTTTTCTTGCTTTAATAATTCTGCAATGAAGTGTAGAAAATAACAACAGAAAGATGAGGGTTCCCTAGGATCCTCACTGTCAGTTTGAGTCCTGGAGTGGAAGTGAACCACCTGCTCTGACTGTGGAATTCTTAAACCAAAGAGGGGCGTCAGATGCAATCATATCCCAACACACATTGCTCCAGGACTTCTGTCTTATTGACTCGGTCCCTGTCAACAAAACACCCCTGGTGTTGACATTTCCTCCTGGGAAATGTTACCACTGTATCACCACCTATTTTTCTTTCTGGTGGTTTGTGTGGCGAATATACACCATTCTCTTTCATTGCCCACCACCTGAAACTTCTCTTGCAAATGGGAAATTTCCTGCCATGGAATCCTGATGAGAAGTTGACAATTCCAGCTACGTGTTCTCTCAGTGTTCAGATTACTTGCCTGTTGTGTCTTAGATCCAGGTCCTTTCTTGCCCTGCTCAGTTCTTTATCACAGGAAAATACAATGGACTTCTGGGGAGGTTGGCTCAATGGAAAGCACTGATGAATGTTCAGAAGTTGGGAAGAGCGGAGAGGCAAGGGATTGTTATGTCTCTCATTCCATATGAGACAGTATCTCTGTTGCATTTCCTCCATGACTCTAGCTCCAGGGACAATGTTTTCCCTCATGGTCCCAATACTAGCTAGGCATTTTCCACTTTTAGTTTAGTTCCAACCAGATTTTCCTCTCTTTTGGGCTCTGGCAGCACCCATTGTTTCTCTAAACTCAGAAGTATCAGTAGCTTTCTCTCGCTGTTAATCTCTGAGGCCGTCTCACTGTTCTGTTTGACTTAGCTCTTCCATCACCTGCATTACCAATCCACTATATTAGTAAGATCAAGTGACTTCCTGGATTTACAAACTAAAGTAGATCCCGACTACCTTGCTTAGTCTCCTCATTAGCTGATTGCGGGTTGCCTTAGGAATATGTATCAGTTGGATACATCTATTCTGGAAAGTGAGAAAGTTGCTGCTGCCATAATAAGGACAGAACTAGACCACAGAGAATCTGCTCTGGTAGTTACATGACTTACAGTGGGGGTTCTGGTGCCACTGTGCTAATAATGGTATACAGGGCCCCATCTGAGAGTTGCAAGAGGTACAACCTGCCATGCCCAGGACTTAGTGGTAGCAGCAGCAATTTAGAAGTATGATTTAGGGCACTGTTACCTCCTCACTGAGTTTTTCAGTCTTCTAGGGAACTCTATACACTATTCTTTCAATAAATTATTTGCCTCAGACAATATAAATTGCTTCTTTTGCTTGCTACTAAAAACACTGATACATATTGAATCATAGGAGTTATACTGAAACCGATGCAGACAAAGAAAAGGCAAGGGCAATAGTTGTAAGGAATAAGCCTGATTCTGACCAGCTCAGACTGTTCCAGTGCAATTCTACTTGACAACATCCTTGAATCCCAGATTTAGGGACAGCAATTTGGGTTGTTCTAGGTCAGAGGGTAGAGAAGGTATGGTGCAGGGATGTCTGTAAATTTCTCTAGACACCAGCTTAGTTCTCTTTAGTGTGTAGTACTGTTGCCAAAATTTGTGCATCTATCTTCAGGGCTATTTCAATGGGGTCTTGGGAGATGGTTTGACACTATTCATCAGCTAAAATGTCACTACAGTGCCCAGTCTCTGTAACATCATTCTGTTATTTATTTTTTATTTTCCTGTCTCCCAGATGGGACAGTGACCTCCTTAACAACAAACACAGTGCCACGCTGCTCCACATTCTAGGACCTGGCACGGAACAGAAAAGATAGTCAACAAATATGTACTGAATACATGAATGGATTCTAGAGAACCAGAATGAGAAACAAAATATTTGTTCTGTTTTGTTTCTGAAAATGCAATCATGGGATTTAGAACATTGTGTTTGAAAAGAGTACACAATTTCATTTAGTTTAACTGTTCTCTAGCCTCCCCCAGACTTCTTCCCTGAAATCTCTTTATAAGAGCCCTTCCATGATTACTCAATAAAATGTCATCCCTAGGAAACCTTCCTTGTAAATAGTTATTCCTTCTTCTGTGGTATAATATTACTTTGCACTCATGTGAATTATAAGAATTATTGTATAGCATGGTAGTAATTTGTCTGATGGTCTGTCTCTTCTTTTAAACTTGGACTATTTCAATCCAGAGCCATGTACTATAACACCAATTCTTTGCATGATCTCTGGCACATTTTATGAGTAAGGGTCTTCATAGGCACCTTAAAGGGGGTTGATAATGGGATGGAGTCAATGAAACTGATTTCTGCAAGTGCATGCAAAATTGCACATGGATATGAGCACTTTCTTTTTTTTTTTTAACTTTTATTTTAAGTTCAGGAGTACAAGTGCAGGTTTGTTACATAAGTAAACTCGTGTCATGGGGGTTCGTCGTACAGATGATTTCATCACCTAGGTATTACGCCTAGTACGCATTAGTTATTTTTCCTGATCCTCTCTCTCCTCCAACTCTCTGCCCCCGAAAAGCCCCAGTGTATGTTGTTCTCCTCTATGTGCCCATGTGTTCTCATCATTTAGCTCCCACTTATAAGTGAGAACATGTGGTATTTGGTTTTCTGTTCCTGTGTTAGTAGGCTAAGGGAAAGTCTATAGATGTTTGAAAAAGCTTGTTGAATGTAATTTGATTGAACTACCTATTAAATATATTTCTGTTTTATATTTTAATTTTTATAATACTAACTGCAATTCATTACAATATAATAACTGATATGATATTGTTGTCATGGACACTCTTTCCATAATAAAATATTAAAAACTGGGATAAGAAAAGAGAAGGAAATACTAGGCAACAATATTCTGTTCTCTCCCATTTGATTTTTCTCCACTAGATAAGGAATTTCCCAAGACTCTGTGCTGAGATGCTATCTATTATGAAATGGGAAGGACAGAAAAGCACCAAAGTAATAATTTGGATTTGATTCTATTGAGGTATTAATGTCACTTCAATTAGATGCTCAATTTAAAATTGCTAAATTTTCTTGCCAGGCTTTTTCAGTTTGCAATCTTTTATTTGAACTCCCTCGGGTCAGATGAGTTTTCAAATTTTGGAATGTTCTACATATCAAAAAAATTATACAGTGCCTTTAGTGCAAATCAGACAACACCCTAGCAGAATTTGGGTAGCACCTCAGAGTCCAACACATTAATAATTTGGCAGGAAATTGTATGAATATTCAGAGTGAGAGGGATAAAGACTATAAATAAAGCAATGTCATTTCAGCTAAATTTTACAGCCAAATGAGTTCAATTATGTAGTTTCGCTACCAAGAAAAATTTAGTTTCCAGAGTTCAGATATCCAATTTTGGATATCAAAGGTATAGACTTGTGTTGGACTTTTACTACTGGACTTTTGTTATGAAGTTTGCATTAGAATACTTTGTCTTAAACTATATCAACTTCAAGCTTATTAGAAATTGAGCTGGCCGGGAGCGGTGGCTCACGCCTGTAATCCCAACACTTTGGGAGGCCGAGGCGGGCGGATCACGAGGTCAGGAGATTGAGACCATCCTGGCTAACACGGTGAAACCCCGTCTCTACTAAAAAATACAAATAACTAGCCGGGCGAGGTAGCGGGCGCCTGTAGTCCCAGCTACTCCGGAGGCTGAGGCAGGAAAATGGTGTGAACCTGGGAGGCGGAGCTTTGCAGTGAGCTGAGATCCGGCTACTGCACTCCAGCCTGGGCGACAGAGTCGAGACTCTGTCTCAANGGACTTTTGTTATGAAGTTTGCATTAGAATACTTTGTCTTAAACTATATCAACTTCAAGCTTATTAGAAATTGAGCTGGCCGGGAGCGGTGGCTCACGCCTGTAATCCCAACACTTTGGGAGGCCGAGGCGGGCGGATCACGAGGTCAGGAGATTGAGACCATCCTGGCTAACACGGTGAAACCCCGTCTCTACTAAAAAATACAAATAACTAGCCGGGCGAGGTAGCGGGCGCCTGTAGTCCCAGCTACTCCGGAGGCTGAGGCAGGAAAATGGTGTGAACCTGGGAGGCGGAGCTTTGCAGTGAGCTGAGATCCGGCTACTGCACTCCAGCCTGGGCGACAGAGTCGAGACTCTGTCTCAAAAAAAAAAAAAAAAGAAAAAAAGAAATTGAGCTAATGCAAAGCTCTTATTGTCAAATAAATAGTGGGGGAAGAATAATGAGTAAATGAAATGTGGAGAAAGGAAACATTGACATCTTAAATATCATCTACTACAGAAATGATTTAAAGTTTTAGAGATTATGTTTTGTGACATACATAAAAAACACACATGCACACACACAAACAACAGAAAACACAGAACATTAAAGGGTATATAAGCACGATTAAAATTACTTTGGATTCATACATGTGTTACAGGTTCATTGAGAAACTATGGGGGGAAGTGGAATATGGAACAATGAGATTGCCATGGCCCCTACCCTCATCAGGCTTAACCTTCACATATGGAGATTAGATGCACACTCACGAAGTGGTTAAAAATGAAATAAAGGAGCAAGACTTTCTGAGCACAGTGATATTTAGAAAACCTCTGTTTATAGTCTGGACTTAGTAGTAAAATTGTCTTTGGCAGGCAGTGAAAGTGCAGTTTATGGGTCAGATGTTCTAGTTAAGACCTTTCATTTCCTTTGTTTTTCACAGGATGATCTACTCTAAATGATACTCACTTTAAAAATTGTTGGAACTGGCCAGGTGCAGTAGCTCAGGCCTGTAATCCCAGCACTTTGGGAGGCCAAGGTGGGCGGATCACCTGAGATCAGGAGTTCAAGACCAGCCTGGCCAACATGGTGAAACCCCGTCTCTACTAAAATACAAAAGGTTAGCTGGGCATGGTGGTGGGCACCTGTAATCCCAGCTACTCGGAAGGCTGAGGCAGGAGAATTGCTTGAACCTGGGAGGCAGAGGCTGCAGTGAGCTGAGATTGCACCATTGCACTTCAGCCTGGGCGACAAGAGCAAAACTCTGTCTAAAAATAAATAAATAAAAATTAAAAAAAAATTTAAAATTGGAAAGTAAGATCCAGCAATATAAGCATCCTATTAAAAAGTAACTTCAGATGACTAGAAATAAAATATGCTAAGATTGGAAAGTGAGAAAAAGATGGAGAATTCTTTCATGGCTGTCATGAACATTTTATTTTTTAAGTTAAAATGTTTTTTCCATTAGAATTGACAGTAGTAAGAACGCTTCTCAAGAGCATGTTCATCAAAACATGGGGACACAGTTTACTTATTTGTGTGTTTCATTATTATGACAATGTGTTTTATCTATCAATTAGCAGTTATAATTTCTAATATAACAAAACTTTGTTCAGCCACATATTTAAAATGCAGGCTTCACAAAATTATTCTTGGTAATAATGTTTTCATAAAACTATTTCAACATAACAAATTATGATCATCCCTTCAATAGCATTATTTTCCAAAACTCAAAGTAACAGCAGCTGCAAGGGTCATAACCAAATTCTATTTGTTTCTTAATTAATGATTGTCACATCTTTCAGATTTTCCCCTTGGAGTGTTTCTTTCCTCCGTTGACCTCTTTTCTTTTCTCTAGTCTTTCTCCAGAACCTTTTGCCTTTGCAACTCACTTTCTAATTCTTGTTTTTATAACTCTTGTTCTTCTACCTCCTTCCAAAGTCTCAAGTAAGTATATTACAATGAGAAATTTAAGAACCACAAAGAGAGTTTGAAAATACATAAATGAATACATATTCTTTGGATTACAGGATATTTGATTTAGAAATATTCTGTAATAATATGAAATATATTAATTGCTATATTTACGTTATATAGAGAGATTAAGATATGTATAAAATGTGTGAAAGACTCTACGTGAACTAGCATTCACCACAAGGAAAAATTAGTAAACACGTTTTAATCAGATTTTCTTTCCTGTCTAGGTTAACAGCTCAGATCAAACATCTATTATTGATTGAGCTAATAAGAATTTAACTTTCTCTGAAAAGTAAATAGCCATATTCCCAAATTTGAGATGAATTATTACAAAAGAAAATATAAAGTGATTCTGAAAAAAGGAAGAAAAAATATGATGACATTTATAAAGAAAAAATCATTAATGTAGTTACTTTGAAATCACTACTGAATGAAGACTCCATCCACATAAATCTGGGAAACAGAAATGTTTTGGACCCCTTTGAATTCAATTAATAAAACATCAAATTGAAGTTCTAAAAACTCCCCAGTGGGAATGGTTTATACAGAATTCAATGCTGAAGTGTTTTTCCTCAAATCATTTCTGCTCCCTTCAACACGCGCGTGCGCGCACACACACACACACGCATACATAAAACGTGATGTACCACTATATCATGTTATAATATATAACACATACACAGATACACACACACACACATGCACACACACAAAATATGATGTACCACTATATCATGTTAGAATATATCAGGAGGTCATTCTCTGTGAGTTAGCAAAAACAAATGTAGAATTGAACACATCATTTTTCTGTGGGTCATAAATAATTTATCCTTCAGAGTTACTGCAAACTTTCATGAAATTTGTATGCCAATAATTCAAGTATTTAACAGATGACTCACTGATAAAAGATTTCAAAGATATAAGTAAACTATGTAGTGTCTTAGAAGGTAATTTGTACTAACAGAAAAAGAGAAAAAAGAGTGGGGTAAAGAGATGAAAAGTAGTAAATTATTATAAAATGTATTTTGAGGAGTATAAAAAATCCTCATTAACAGAGCGATCTGTATCTAGTGTGATCAGGTTGAACTTTTCAAATAACACACCAAAGAATCATTTAAGAATTTCTATTATCAGGGTTGGTTTTATCATGTAAACTCAGTTCTTCCCCTAAGAAGAGGTTCAACATTGGTGTATGTAGATCACAAAAGTATTGTCTAATGATTCAGAATTTGCATGTAAATATTTATAGTATTATAATAGTTGGGAAAATGGGAAGGCAAATTGAGGAATACACTTAACAAAATTCTACTTGAAATAAATCTCCTGAGAATTTCAACATTTTCTCAGCTAATTACAGATGATATGCTTTTAAACTTTGGTGGTGTCTGTACGCACTTGAAGGGGTATATTGAAGCAAGTATAAAAGTTGGTCTAATCCTAATTATTTCAATATTTCAGTTGTGACAAATGCTGTGTAGATTCCAGGCAAGAACATAAAGAAGAAATGGTATGAAATGAATATGTAGATAAGTTGTCATGGGAAAGCACATTAGAAATTTTTTTTAAAAAGGTTGTAATCTTAACAAACACAACCTGAAAAAAGACAATTTAATATTGAAGAGATAACAGCAAATAAAAACCTCCAAGCAATTAGATCAATTGTAAGTGATAATCATATATCAAGTGAGTGTCAAATAGGGATCACCACAGTAAAACAAAATTTTATCCATTCAGCCTGGGAGAAGTCATGAAAAACGTAGGCATTTTTTATTGTTATTGCTGCTTGAAATGATACCTGATAATATGTAAGATGAACTGAGGTCTTTCAGTTAGAATTGCTGGAGCATATTTGTTGGTGATGGACCAACTGGTATCTTCTCTTTTGACCCTTCAACTGAACTTCAAGTCCATCCACTTGAACATGACTTTCCATCAAAAATCTCTTCCTCCTCTCCCACCTTTCCATTTGCCTTTAACATCCTCATTTCAGCTTCTAGCACTATATTGCATTGGAACAAATCATCAGGACTCTACATCACTCCCTCTTTCTCATGTTTTGTCAAGGTCCTTCCTTGTCTTGTCTACATACACTTGATCAAGCTTGTCCCACCTGCAGCCCAGGGGCCGCATGCAACCCAATGCATATTTCTAAATTTTCTTAAATATTTTAAGATTTTTTTTGTGCCATTTTTATTAGCTCATCAGCTATCATTAGTGTTAATGTATTTTATGTGTGTTCCTGGACAATTCTTCTTCTTCCAATGTGGCCCAGGGGAGCCAAAAGATTGGACACCCTGCACTAAATGTTTGCAGGTTTCTGTAGGTTCATACTTTAGTAGTTAGCAAGGAACATTTAAGATTAAACATTTGAAAAAGCTGCAAAGTTATTAAAATAATACTTATAAATAAAACTTACTCATTCTTCCTTCCTTCTACAACAGCATCTTAGTTTATCTCCGAGCTAGTCCAGCAGGCCACATGTTTTTCACTCACAGATGTTGTATACTGTTTCCTAAAACCTTGCATTTTCACTTACTTCTCTTATTCCTCCCATTCTGGAACCAGTATATAGGAAGTTTTATTAATAATTGACATAGACAGAAATGGTAATTCTACGGCTAGATAAAAGGCCTCAGATGAATTTTAGCATTATCCCTTTCACAAGAGGGATTGATGTTAAAGGTCATTACAGCAAAGATCTTCCTCCAATTCACTTCATAAAGAAGAATGGAACCCTAGCACTTTAGGAGGCTGAGGCAGGTGGATCACTTGAGGTCAGGAGTTTCAGACCAGCCTGGGCAACATGGTGAAACCCCACCTCTACTAAAAGAAAAATAAACAAACAAACAAAAGTTAGCCAGTCATGGTGGTAGGTGCCTGTGGTCCCAGCTCCTTGGGAGGCTGAGACAAAAGAATCACTAGAACCTGGGAGGCAGAGGTTGCAGTGAACCAAGATTATGCCACTGCACTCCAGCCTGGGTGACAGAGGAAGACTCTGTAAAAAAAAAAAAAAAAAAAAAAAAAAAAAAAAAAAAAAACAACGAAGAAGAATTGCTCTCTAGTGTATTTTAGTTAATCTATGGAACTTCTGTTTTCCTAATTGTCATCACAAAGACTATTAGACAAACTTGAACCTAGTTAATGTTTTCACAGTATGAAAAGCAACAAATACTAAAAATTTGGGAGCAACAATGACAAAAATTAGGCAGTTAACTAACATACTTCAAATGAGAAAAATAGCCTTTATTATTCTAAAAGGCTAATATATTTTATATTATTAGTACTTTGATTATTAAAACATTTATACTTTAAATAATCAGATATATATATATACACATATATACGTATACATATATATATATA
>NW_016806920.1:2682040-2695475 GCF_001698545.2 Rhinopithecus bieti | reverse complement strand
TATATGGGATAAGACTCATGTTCTTCATATGTCTAAAGAGCACACAGAAAGAAGAACATGATAAAATACACTTTAAAACATAAAAAGATTGGAAATTACAGTGACTTGTAGGGGATTTTAAATCATAGTATAAAAGGAAGCCTTGAGTTAAGAAAAAAAAATCAAATTAGTTATGCTAGAGATACTGTACGGAATAAAATTGAATATAGGGCAAATATTTTATTCATTATATGCTAACTAAGATGTAAAAAGCTGAAATAATAGCTTATATACATGCTTTAAAGATAAATATTAACAAATATATGTTCATATAGCAGATAGGAGAAAATCTATAGCAGTGAATCAGTCTAGGTTTTTTTTTTTACCTTTTTCTTTTGTCTGTTATATGGCTTCGATAAAATTAGAACTCTGAGCATTTTTGCAAGGTTCATATTTTATAACAATTTCTAAGTGAAGTGCAGCTGGCAAACTCCAAAGCCACAGCCACCTTTGATCACACAAATCTATACAGTCTTTATTCTTCCCACACATGAGTAGAAGCTTTTTCTTTACTGGACCAATATAGAAATGTATTAATACTTTATAATGTAATTAATATACCATTTTATTTTTATATATCTATGTCATAACCTATGCCTTTGTATTTCCTATTGTTAAGAACAGTGCATTTAATTTAGTCACACTCAACTCTTAATTAGTTGGTTCTAATTGGCTTTAAGTTCTAATTTGTAAAAGATCACAAAGTCTCTTTATTATCTCATGCAGAATAAATTTACAATTATATTTTCTTTTAAATTTCTGAAAGGAAAGAGCTTTAGTGAAAAGAACGAAAAGGCCAGTGAAGAACAAGTAGTGAGGCTTCAGTAATGCAAGTGAGAACAAGTGACTGTCAGAATCCCTGATGATTGGGCCTCAACATTTAAAACTGTCTCTGGACATTATATTACTATTAAGAAAACATTTATTTTTAAGATACGTTGCCTAGTATCAATACATGTTTGATTTGAAGTGTACATATTTTAAAATTTAGTGTAATGAATTCCAAAAGTGTTTCCAGAGTAACTTTTTAGGAGAATAAGAAAATATTTTTTTTTTTCAGATAACATGTTTGTTACCATGTTGCTTTGTATAGTGAAAATCTCATACTATTTGGATTAGGTAATGAAATGAGTAGAAATTCAAAATGTAATTCTCAATCAATACCTTATTTATCTTTAGACTCTTTCTTGCCCAAGATATAGCACAGTTTCTTGGTCATGGTAGTTATTTCCAAATATTTTAAAATTATAATTTGTTTAGGGAGAGGAGAAGTTCATTTATTATAAATGGTCAGAAGTGGAGAATTTTAATTGATAGCCTGGGTATCTGTGTGACTGGAATCATCTAAAAAGTGTATCAATGAAAAAAAGTTTTCTAGTGGGCTTTTTATTTACTGAGAGACAGCTTTTCTATACTCTGCTCTGTGATACGAGGGCTAAGAATCTCAAACAATATTCCTCAGACCATCTGGAAAGAGGAACTACTAAAAGGAGATTGAAAGGTGGGAAGAGGGATTCCTACTCTTTTTCCTACTTCTGTCAGCATCACACTTGCAGGAGGTTGGCTCTGGCCACCACCTTTCTTTTAGTATCCATAGTACCAATAACAGTTACAGAGCTTTGTGTTAGAAATCTAGGCACTACGTGGAGTATCATGTGTCTAAGCCCCGAGAATCAATTTAACATCACTGTTTGCTTTATACTCAAAGCTCTAGGTAGTTATTGTAGTTTTCTATAGTTATTTCTGTAGTTATTTTCCCTGTTTTACAC
Organism: Rhinopithecus bieti; assembly: GCF_001698545.2. Lineage (NCBI taxonomy): Eukaryota > Metazoa > Chordata > Mammalia > Primates > Cercopithecidae > Rhinopithecus > Rhinopithecus bieti. The sequence continues at coordinate 2,693,667 of NW_016806920.1, read as the reverse complement.
CACTGATCCTTCATTGCTCTTCCTACCTTCCAAATCCCAAGTTTACAATCCCTTCTATTAAATTCTCCTATTTGAAATACCTAGTATGGTTTCTGTTTTTTAGACTGTAGCTTAATGACAGAACTATGTTAGGACATAATATTTACTTGACTGCCTTAACCAAAAGCTTATAAAAGCAGTTAATTTTTGTTTTTGCTGTTGCTTGTTTTCTTTTTGGTATCTCAGAGAAATATCTAAGTAATAGATGAGCCTGGAGGACTGTGTTGGAGACAGCATTCCATTAGGTGATCTGAGAATCAAAGCATCTTCCCTATCAGGGTCAGCAAACACTTTTTCTGTAAAGGTCAAGATACTAAGCATTTTATGTTTTGCAGGCAAAGAGGACATTATGCAAGTACTTATATTACAAGAGAGAAAATAAATATCTACAAATTTTGTATTAATGATAATCAAAATTTCTGTACATTAATTTGAATTTCTTGCAATTTTCACAAGTCATAAAATGTTGGTCTTCCTTTGCTTTCTCACCAATATTAAAAATGGGAGAATCATTCTTAGCTTGCAGGTCAAACAAACACAGTGGTGGACAAGATTTGGCTACAAAATGTAGTTTGCTTACCATATTCATCTTTTTGCTTCACCATGGCCCAGAATGTTGATTTCTTCCCTGGATTTAAGATGGCTCAACAAAACTGTTTATATTCCAGCCAGTATTAAAACAGAAAACTTCCTTTTAGGAACATTAATTAAATGTTTTGCCTATTTTTGAACTTTATACAATGGAAATCTATGTGTTATTTTGTGCTTTATTTCTTTAGCTCAGTATTACGTAAGGTTTATCTATTTTGGTTTAGGTATTAATAGCTCTACATCATTAATTTCCTTTCTATGCAACACTCAATTATATGAATATAACACTAATTATCCAATATAGCTTTGATAGTATTTGGGTTGTTGGCAGTATTAGACTATTTCAAATAATATTTCCTTTAATATTGAGTAATTTCTATTCATTATCTTTAGGTTCACTAATTCTTTCCTTTGTCATCTCCATTCTTCCATTAAATCTATCCAGTGAATTTTTTAAAACTTGCTAAAAATCATATATTTCACCTCTAAAGTATCCACTCACTTCTTTATTACATTTTTTCTCAGTTCATATTTTAATTCTTTTATTCATTGCAAGTATATTTTTTACCATATTAAACATAGTCAATATACGTTCTTTTCTGATAATTCTACCATCTGGAACATCTGAAGGTTGATCTCATTTGCTTTTCTTCTCCTTTGAGAATAGTCACATTTTCTTTTTTGTTCTTATGTTAAGTAATTTTGAATTGTATCTTGTATATTGTAAAGATTTGTAATGAAGAATCTTGATTTTGTTATATTCCTCTGAAAAATGTTTATGTAATTTTTAGTAAATAATTTGATTAGGCTGAAACTGCAACCTTTGTCTCACCTGAAATGGATAGCAACCCAATTCTTAAAATGAGAATTATTATTTTTTTTTACCTTGTAACCAACATGCCTATGTGTGTTGTTTATAGATAAAGTACACTTATTGATGGTACACAGAATACAGGGTTTTCTTTCTAGGTTATCTCCATTCCAGGAATCTCTTCTCATTTTCCAGTATAAGTGATAATTTTTTTTATTAGAGCTTCAGCTTTACCTTCCTGTGCTGTGAACATAGCCCACCCTCAGGCCAAATCCACAAAAATAGAGAGTATATGTACCAGTTCCTTTCTTAAAGCTTCAACTTCCTTCCAAAATCCACCTACTTTTCACTTCCTGCAGCCCTCAGGTAGTTGTTTTTTGCATTGGTCCAGCGTCTATTCATATTATATTTGGGATGATCAGTATATCAAAGGTTTACTCTGCCTAGACGGTAGCAGAACTCCACTAATTCTAATGCTGTTTTTAGTGCGAACTTCTGTCTAACTCATCAATTGCTTCTAAAATTTCATAATAATCTCTTTCATTTCTCAATCTTCTGTTGTTGAGTTATTGTTTGTTGTGTTGTTGCTTTACAGTTGGTCAGGTAATTTTTTACAATTTCTTATTTCTTGTTTATAGTTTCTAAATCCATATTTTGTTGTTTCCAGCAATGCAAAAATAATTATTTTATATTGTGTATTAAATAATTCCAGTATTAATAGTTCTTAGAAATACAAATACAGGGCCGGGCACAGTGGTTCATGTCTGTAATCCCAGCTCTTTGGAGGCCAAGGTGCGTGGATCACTTGATGCCAGGAGTTCGAGACTAGCCTGACCAACATGGTGAAATCCCATCTCTACTAAAAATACAAAAAATTAGCCGGGTGTGGTGGCAGGCACCTGTAGTCTCATATACCCGGAAGGCTAAGGCACAAGAATCATTTACCCAGGAGGTGGAGGTTGCAGTGAGCCAAGATCATGCCACTGCACTCCAGCCTGGTGACAGAGCGAGACTCTGTCTCAAGATAAATAAATAAATAAATAAAAAAATAAATAAATAAATAAATAAGAAATATAAATACACTGTTCAATCTCAGTCATGGGGCTTTCTTTCTTGTGTGTTTTATAAGTTTTATTATATGTTTATATTAGGCTTTTTAAAGCGATATTATTTGAATTTGCATCTGTCATAGTTCTTCTAGTTCTGTCCACCCAGGGCCTCTTCAATTTTTCTATGTGGGATTTTCTGAAACTTAAAATTTGAGTAAATTTAAATTATAATTAATGTGAGAAGGTCTATGGTTGCAAAATCTCAGTTTTGTGTGTTTGTTTGTCTGTTTTCCCATTCTGAATCTTCCTAAAATAAACAAATTATCTTGTCATATTCATTGACTGTCAGGCTACATTTTCTATGGCCCCCTTCATTGACATTGTAGCCTTTTGGGACTTTTGTTTTATATAAGTCTCAATTCCAATTTGTCACTTTGTAAGAGGCCTAGGTATTGTATTAATTTCATAACAGTGTCTTTAAAACTCAAGTCTAGTTTCTAGCAAAAGCAAATGTCCAAATAGCAACTATGGCTTCCATATTTGCTTACTCCTTCGATTATATTTCTAAATTTGCTTAAGCTCAACAATTCATTTAAAGACTTTGCTTCAATATTTCTATACCTAGGTGTTTCATAATATCTAGTCTACCTAGGTTTTTCAGAATATCTAGTCTACTGTATTGGTAGAAGCAGAACTTTACACTTAAAAAATCTATAATCTTTAGACTACAATAGCAATTAAGTATTTTATTTATCCGCTATAAATTAACATAAAATAACATGAAATTATTAAAGTTGACCTTATAAAAAACTCTCACTAACTCAATGATTTATTCATATTGAATAGATTGTTTTTCTATTTTCCTTATATTCCCAATTCCTTTTACCACATAATCTTTACTTTTTTTCTGAAACCATTGTTTATTCTTTCAATTTTTCCCGGCTCAAATATCTGTATTTATATACAACCCCATTTCTTTACCTTCTCTCTGCAAGAGTCATTCCGCCACTTGAGTTCTACTTTCATCCTGTCTGTCTTTATAACTATGTTTTAAAAACTATTTTCATTATGCTCTTGAACACTTAATTTTCTATGCCATATCACTGTGCAAGACAATCTTCAGGCTTCTATATCTTTTCTTGAACTTAGTACTCCTTCAAGCAACTATATTAGCTTTCTCTACTATCAAATATCTTGAGACTATAGTATTCCCTTGATTATCTCTCATTTCATTTGAAATTATATTGACACAATTTTTACCAATGATTTTCTCCTTCTGTGTCCTTTGGCCTTTTTCTTATCTTCTTAACCTTGCTTCAAAAAACACTAGACTTATGTTACGTTAACTTTATATTATTAACTTTTTTATTTTTTGAAATATCCTTCTTACTAATCTGGTTTTTCAGTTTTGTCTCTTTCTAAAATGTAGGCATCCCTCAAGGTTTCAGATTTTGTTGTCAACTCCCTATCCCCATAACTCTCTACACTGTGTTACTTATTGATGTCTTATCCTAAGGTTCAAAATGTTACCTGCATTAAATTAATAATTAAATTTAAATCTCTAAGTCCCTCCTTCTCTGACAGTCATTTAAGCAATAACTGCTTACGGTATTCTTATTCACTCCTCTTTTAACTTTGTCATCTAAGCAGTTGCTTCACTAAGAAAATTATACTTCCACTAAAGGCCTTCTTCCTACTGTCATCACTCTATTTCACAATCCCATCATCTATCAAGTCTCTTTTTTTAAAGGTCATGAAAATATTACTCTATTTTTTTATCATTTCAAGTTTTATTTTAGATTCAGGGAATACTTACGCAGGTTTGTTACGTGGGTATATTACATGAAGCTGAGGTTTGGAATATGAATAATCCAGTCACCCAGTTGGTGAGCATAGTACCCAATAGGTCGTTTTTCAGCCTTTTCCCAACTCCCATTCTCCCCCTTCCAGTAGTCCCCAGTCTTTATTGTTCCCATCTTTATGTCCATGTGAACCCAGTGTTTAGCTTCCACTTATAAGTGTGAACATGTGATATTTGGTTTTCTGTTACTGAGTTAATTCATTTAGAATAATGGCCTCCAGCTGCATCCATGCTGCTACAAAAGATATAATTTCATTCCTTTTATGGCTATTTAGTATTGCTTGGTGTATGTGTACCACACTTTCGTTATCAAATCCATCATCGATGAGCACCTAGATTGATTTCATGTCAGTGCTATTGTAAGTAGTGCTGCAATAAATACACAAGTGCACATGCGCCTTTTTGGTGGAATGATTTCTTTTCCTTTGGGTGTATACCCAGTAATGAGATTGCTGGGTCAAATGGTGGTTCTGTTTTTAGTTCTTTGAGAAATTTCCAAAACTGCATACCACAGTGACTGAACTGATTTATATTCCCATCAACAGGATATGAGCATTCCCTTTTCTCTGCAGCCTTACCAGCCTCTGTTATTATTATTATTTTTGTCTTTTTAATAACAGCCATTCTGGCTGATGTGAGATGGAATCTCATTGTGGTTTTAATTTGCATACCTCTGATAATTACTGATGTTGAACATTTTTTCATATGTTTGTTGGCTGCTTGTATGTCTTTTGAAAAGTGTTTGTTCATGTCCTTTGCCCACTTTTTAATGGGATTATTTATTTTTTACTAATTAAGTTCCTTATAGATTCTGGATATTAGACCTTTATTGGATGGATAGTTTTTGAATATTTTCTCCCACTGTGTAGGTTGCTTACTCTATTGATAGCTTCTTTTGTTGTGCAGAAGCTCTTTAGTTTAATTAGATCCCAATTGTCTATTTTTGTTTCTGTTGCAATTGCTTTTGAGGGCTTACTCATAACTTCCTTGCTAAGGCCTACGTCCAGAATGGTGTTTCCTAAGTTTTCTTCTAAGGTTTTTATAGTTTGAGGTCTTACACTCAAATCTTTAATTCATCTTGAGTTACTTTTTGTATACAGTAAGAGGTAGGGGCCCAGTTTCATTCTTAACATATGGCTAGCCAGCTATCCCAGCACCATCTATTCAACAGGGAGTCCTTTACCCATTGTTTATTTTTGTCAACTTTGTGGAAGATCAGATGGCTGTAAGTGTGTGACTTTACTTCTGGGTTCTCTATTCTGTTCCATTGGTCTATGTGTCTGTTTTTGTGCCAGTACTGTGCTGTTTTGGTTACTATAGCCTTAGAGTAAAGTCTGAAGTTGCATCACATGATTGCTTTGGCTATTTGGGCTCTTTTCTGTTCTCACGTGAATTTTAGAATAATTTTTTTCAAATTCTTTAAAAAATTATGTTGGCAGTTTGATAGCTATATTGTTGAATATGTACATTGCTTTGGGCAGTATGGCATTTAATATTAATTGTTCTAATCCATGAGCATGGAATATTTTTCCATTTGTTTGTGTCATCTGTGATTTCAGCAGTGTTGTGTAGTTTTTCTTGTAAAGGTGTTTTACCTCCTTTGTTATATGTATCCTAGGCAGTGTGTGTGTATGTATTGTAAATGGAATTGCATTCCTGATTTTGCCCTCAGCTTGAATGTTCTTGCTGTGTAGAAATGTTACTGGTTTTTTGTATGATGAATTTGTATCCTGAAACATTACTGAAGTCGTTAATCAATCTTAGGAGCCTTTTGGTGGTTCCTTTGGAGTTTTCTGGGTAAAAAATCATATCAACAGACAACAGAGATCATTAATTTGACTTCTTATTTTCCTATTTGGATGAGTTTTATTTCTTTCTTTTGCCCGATTTTGTTGGCTAGGACTTCCTATTTAGTTTACTAGTCTATTTGACCCTCTTCCCTTAATTCACTCTGCATATTGAAGTTGTTAATTTTTTAAGAATATAGCTCTGAGTATTTCACCACTATCTTGCTCAAAAACTTTATTGTTCCCAGAGTAGAAACATTGATTGGAATCAGAGAATTCAATAATTTAAGATGCATTTACCTTCACAAACAGTTCCCACTGATTCGCTTTAGGCCCTCTTGGTTCTAATCAAACTACATTCAACTTTTCATTATAATATTTTAGTTAAGATGCTGAATACAAGGAACAGAAACCTGTGCAAGCTAATTAAAATAAAGGAAAGTCTGTTGAAAAGACACAAGATCTCTAAATAGGACTAAACAGTTACATCCCATGAAACCTGGAGATGAGTCTTGGGAAGCCATCAAAGATTGAAGCAATTTCTCAAAGCTTTCTTTGCTGCTCAGCAGCAAATGCATCAAATATAGCTTCCACTGTCCCGATTTCAGGTGATATTTCTATGAACTTGTCTCTACCGTCCTACTGCTGGAACTTTGTTTCTTAGTTCTAAGATTTAAAAGGCAGACTCTGATTGGCAGCTGGGCAATTAATAGACTCCATGATTCCAGGTAGGCTGTATGACCAAAGAAGGAGTTACAAGCTGGCCAGGCAATCAAAACTTGTCAATGAGAACATACACTATGCTTCCTGCTTTGGGGCCATTGTTCACATTGCGCTTTCTACCTGTAATTGTACCTACTTCTTATTCCGCTTCTTTCCAAATACTCAAACTATTCATTCTTTAAGTCCCCACACAAATGCAATATCCATCCTGAAGTTTTTCCTGACTGTTCAACTGAAAGTAATCTCTCCCTCCTGCCATGTCTCTTTCTCTGCATCTCTGCTACAGCAAGTCTTATCTCTCAAGTTAAGCTAAAAGCAGAAGCTAGAGTATCCCCTACAATGCTTACGTCAGTATGTGTAACACAATACAGCTTGTTAAGTATTTGCTAAATGGCAAATAGCATTCAGAGGGAAAATTAAGAGTAAAAAGTACTTCTAAACCTTAAACCGAAGTGTTTTTTTTTTTTTTCAGAAAGTATGTCATATATTGCCATAAGTATTCCCACAAAAAGGAAAAATGATGGACATTAATCTCAGTTACATGTGTGTGTGTGTGTGTGTGTGTGTGTGTGTGTGTGTGTGTGAGTGAGAGAGAGAGAGAGAGAGAGAGAGAGAGAGAGAGAGAGAGAGAGATGACATTTATACCCCAGGTAGGAAACTCACATGATAAATTTACTTTCACTTTTAAGAAGAAAACAAAATGTAAAATCCAATCATTTAATAAGAATTTACTGTAGAACTTAGAGGATTATTTCCATATGTTAAAACCTCACTTATAGTAATAACATTCTTTGTTTCCTAGCAACAAAACTATTTTCTGTTAACCACATTATTACCCTCCCCTAAACAGGACAACTGTTCAACTCTGCTGGATTGCTAATCAGTATATTACCTTCTGCAGAGAAAAGCAATATGAACTCCAGGCCACAAGATAAGATATACAAGTATATTGCAATTTCTTAGTTTCTGCTAGTCTTTCAAGCTCTAAATTGCATAAATTTATTATTCAGATTAGCTAAAGCAAGAGTCTGTGATCTATCATTAAGCAAAGGCTATGGAGCTACTGAAGCATGTCTGCACCAAACTGTTAAGATTCATTAAAACATTAGCATAACTTTTACTATACTCGAAAGTGGAGACAGAAAACTTATGCTTACTTCAAGACAGTTCTGTTCCTCCATAGTGTGCAGTTGATAAGTATGCTAGAGTTTGTTGGAATATTCTGTTAGCTTTGGGGATGAACAGTTCAACATGACTTGGTCTCCGCAAAGTTCATTTAGGTCATTTTGGCATTCTTTCTTGAAATCTTACTCCTCATCTAAGCCCCTGTCTGGTTTATTAGAGTAGCTTATATTTCTCACATATTTTGCATAAAACTTGGGAACTGTAAACAGTGAATTGTATTTGTAATCTCTATACTCAAGGACTTTAACTGTAAGTCACCTCCTGCATGATTCTTAGATAAAGAAAGATAAGTAGTCTTTCAGTGTTTCATTCATTTATTTCTAGTAACCTCTCTATTCCTAAGGATTTCCAGTAAATTGCATATTATTGCCTCTCACAATAATTTTGCTGCACATATATGTTTCCCTGTCCAAACTGGAGTCTTCTTTAGCAGAATTATATTAGGCATTCTTGCTTTGCCTAGCCAGCATTTCACCATGGGATCCTTTTAATTGGATTTATCCTAGGCTTGGTGAATGAAATTCCAATGAAAGTTTTTCTTTGACTTTTTTCCTAAGCAAGTGTTTTGATTATAGTTAATGATGCCACCAAGGGGTGACATTAGCCCAATAAATAAACCCCCACCAGTCTCTCCAAAGTTCTCTTCTCCAAAATAAGCATGTATTATAAGTACAAATGACAAGTTTGCTGTGCAAACACAGCTTCTGAAAACATCCCCTAGTGCTACCCTTTTCCCAACTTAATTATTATCATTATGTCCCTTATGCATATGCATTATCTTCTAATACAGCTTTCTATGGGCTGTTTTCTTTGTAGAATCGGAAGAAGCAGCATTTTATCTGAGTTCATGCCTATCTTTAGCGCCTACCAGTGAAACACACATAATCCTGTGTGTTTGAACAAAACTATTTTTGGAGAGGTTCAAGTTTATGTTTTGGCTGACAAATTTTGTGTATGAAGTGATGTGTATGTTTGCGTGTGTGTGTCTGTGTGTGTGTGTGTTGTCAATCTGACCATTGGAGTAAATGTAATTCAGCATAAAATTTAAACATTTTCACTTAAAATAATGATAAATCTATTGTTTTCCCTAAGTTTAGTTTACATAGGTCTTGGTCAGATGTAGCATCTTTTGCACTTTCATATGCAAAGGTACCAGTGAATATTTAAGAGAGGTAAAAACTTATTTTATGCTTCAAGATTAATTAGGTTACTGTGTTCCTGGTGACTTCATGTTCTTAGTCCTTTAATTTTTTTCTATTGGGTAATGATATAAACCGAAATGAAAGCAAAATAAAACTTTGAGATCCTAGAAATTTACCTCAAGAAATACAAACTTCTCTCGTGTTTGGCTGACCCATTTGTTTTATGTATAATGTTCTAGGTTTGCTGCCTGTAATGACCTCTACTTGTTCCTTCTTTTATGAGAAATAATTTAGCCCTCCCATATGTATACCTTAAGGCCCTGTTTAAAGAACACCTACTTTAACAGCCTTTCTTATTTCTTTTTCTTCACCTTCACTTGTCTTACACTGACCAAACTGTGATAGCACAGACACATATTTTACTGGAGTTCTTTTTGACATCTGTCTCATTAAACCAGAAGCTTGTTAGCATGAATGACTTAATCTTGTTTTCTTAGTATTCTTAAAGACTCAACTAATACCTAGACAACAGAAAGAACTCAATAAATATGTATTGTAGGTATATCACTTGATATAAGTGTATTTTCAAAGGCTGAGTTAATAATATATGTCTATACTTAAAAAATGTGCATACATGATAGCAATTATCTTTTTAAATGCCACTTTAGAAATACTATGACAATAAGTGTCAATGGTGGATTGTTAGCTCAGGAAAGATTTCTGATTTATAAATAAAACCATTCATCCTTGTCATTGCAAGGTAATTAATGTAAATTTCATTTGCATATTCTTGGCTTTTTTTTTAATTCTTTAATCTTGTAATCACTCCTAGTAATACTCTGAAAAGGTGACCTTAGGAAGTGATTAACATATTTGTTTAAAATAATGGAATAATTGCTTGTTTAGTAGCATAGTGTTTCAACAAGTAAACAACTGATTAACCTAGAAAGAATGTTTCTCAAGCTGAAAAATCAGTGTACAATGCTAATACATGTCATCTTTTAAAAGAACAAATAATGGATTTATTAAAATATTAAAGGAATCTAAGATTTGGTAGAAAGAACAGACTTGCCGGTGCAGTGACTCACGCCTGTAATCCTAGCACTTTGGGAGGCCGAGGAGGGCGGATTGCCTGATCTCAGGAGTCCGAGACCAGTCTGGGCAACACAGTGAAACCCCGTCTCTACTAAAATACAAAAGAAATTAGCCGTCTGTAGTGGCGTGTGCTTGTAGTCCAAGCTACTCGGGAGGCTGAGGCAGGAGGAGGGCGTGAACCCGGGAGGAGGAGCTTCCAGTGAGCCGAGATGGCGCCACTGCACTCCAGCCTGGGCGACAAAGCAAGACTCCGTCTCAGAAAAAAAAAAAAAGAGAGAGAGAGAGAGAAATAAAAAGAAACGGACTTTTAATAGTTGACTTCAATAAAGCATTGCTTACCATCTTTTGTTTTCTAAGATTTTTTTTTTTTCCTTTGTTTTATTCCTTGATTTGGGTATTTCTTGTCTGAAAATTCTCACTTATACTTTAAGCTCAATCCTGTGCTTTACCAATGTCTTTTACTACAGTACTTCCTGTTTCCACAGATTCTACAATCACTCTTCCATCCTTTCCCTCTTTGCCATTTCTTCTTGCATAGTTCTTACAAAGTTGTTATTTTCACTTCCTATGATATTTTCATTTTCTGGCATCCTCCGTGTCACTTACCACATCTTTTCTACTTTCTGCTGTCACATACTCTTCATTAGAACTGGTGATCTTTTCCTCTATTTTGTGCCACTGTCCAATTTTTCTGAGCCTATTCTTTCTCATACTCAAGAAGCCGGGTTCTTTTTAAAGAAGGAGAGTTCCGGCCGGGCGCGGTGACTCACGCCTGTAATCCCAGCACTCTGGAAGGCCGAGGTTAGTTGACCACAAAGTCAGGAGTTGGAGTCCAGCCAGGCCAACATGGTGAAACCCCATCTCTACTAAAAATACAAAGAAAGAAATCAGCCAGGCATGGTGGCGTGCGCCTGTAATCCCAGTTACTCCAGAGGCTGAGAATCCCTTGAATCCGGGAGGTGGAGGTTGCAGTGAGCCGAGATCGTACCATTGCACTCCAGCCTGGGAGACAAAGCGAGACTCCATTGGGGTCGGGGGGAGGGGGGTGGTAAGATGGAGAGTTCCAATTCAGTTTATCACTCTAACTCAGATTCTCCCTCTTTGAGAGGCCACATATAATTGCGCCTGTTATTGCCATAAGGAGAGATGTCTTTGCACAGGGATCTTTCGTATATTTCACAGACTGGAGCTTTTTCCTCCATTTCTAATGAAAACTCAGTTAACAACATTGAGAAAATTAATCTAGGATGGTATATATTCTATCTTCAATAACTCCCCATCCTATCTCAATTATTTTTATTTTAATTCACAGAATATAATAATCCTTTTTTTTTTTTTTTTTTT
>NW_016806920.1:2663754-2681629 GCF_001698545.2 Rhinopithecus bieti | reverse complement strand
AATGCTAATTAAAAAGTTGTATAATGGTTTTCTGTTTATTTCAGTGAAGTTATGCTAATCAACACTAAATTATTTAAAATATGCTGAACTTTTTTTATTCACAACTTATCCACCTTTATGAAAATTAAAAATGTAGGCACTAGAAACACTAGTAGTCAGGTATCCTCTTGAGTATCCAAAGCAAAACCACTTAATACTTCTCAAAGAGCTATAAAATGACAATAATTTTTCTAAGAAATAGCTTAATTTAATAGAATATTTTCTCTTTGCCAAAGCATTACTCTAAAAAAATTTAATGTATTAACTGAGTAGGTCCTCCCTACAATGCTATCAGGTATAGATTATATTTAATCCTGTTTTTCACAGATGAGAAAATTGAAACGTAGAGGGCCTGAGTAACAACCAACCCAGAGTCATCCTAGATCCAGGCAGCTTGCAGTCAGGAACTATACGTGGGAGATGCCTAGAAGCATGCCTACCCACCAGCATAGTCTGTAAAGGTTGGCAGGTATTCATTGTTCAATGAATACTTATTAAAATGAGTAGATGCAGTAAGTGAATAAAGTTCAGAATATAGGCAACTATGAAGAGGTAGGATTCGTTGACTGAGCTTTCCTCAGTAGTTTAGGCATGCTTTGTGAGAATTTGTTGATAGAAATAATATAAGAAGCATCATATATAAATCATTTTTTCTTAATGAATTAAAAATAGAATCACCATTCAGCCGAGCAATCCCATTACTTAATATATACACAAAGGAAAATAAATCATTCCACCAAAAAGACATCTGTATTCACATGTTGACCTCAGCCACTATTCACAATAGCAAAGACATGGAGTCAACTTAGGTGCCAATAGCAGTGGACTGAGTTTTAAAAATATAGTACATATACATCATAGAATATTACACAGCCATAAAAAAGTTACATCATGTCCTTTGCAGCAACATGGATGCAGCTGCAGGCCACTATCCTGAGTAAATTACCATAGAAACAGAAAACCAAATACCACATGTTCTCATTTATAAGTGGGACCTAACCACTGGGTACACACGGACATAAAGATGGGAACAATAGACACTGCAGACTACAAAAGTGGGGAGGGAGGAATAGGGCAAGGGTTGGAAAACTACCTATTGGGTGCTATGTTCATTATTTCAGTGACAATTTTGATTGAAGCTCAAACCTTAGCATGATGCAATATATTCATGTAACAAAGCCTGCATGTGTACCTCTGAATCTAAACCTTTTACAAAATTGATTAATTAAATCATCCAAGGTAAGTAGTATGTATCAAAGTTTGAGTCACATACCAATTTCATGAAAATGTTAACAATAAAATTGCAATCTTACATTGATTATAAAGTTAAATGTTAATTACATACACATATATTTATGCAAAAAGGGGTTTTCTGCCTTAGTATTTGTTAGAGTAAAACTATTTGAGAAAATAAATGACACAGATGTCTGATTTTAATTATGCATTGTTACTTCTTTTGGACTTCATCCAATCCAATGGATATCCAATGCTCGTTCTTTGCATGCATTACATGATTTTATTTCCCAAACTACCCTTTGTCTTATTATTGTCATTAGGAGAAATGTTCACAGCATTAAATATCATGCATAGCTAGAGCATGGACTATTCAGAATGCAAGCCAGCCATGATGGGACTGGGTTATGAAGGGCACCTGCTGAGTCTAGTCCTGCCTTTTTCATTGCTAGGTAGGGGAAATTCTAGTCAGGGCATTCTAGAGGAGCACTCAGGTGACCAGGTTTGTGGGGTGACGCACTTAGAGGATTCAGAGCAATAATTATTTACCAACTGCTATCCCTTATGAAATAGTTTTAATGTGTTTGTACAATTAGCTGTCATTAGTTGCACAGCTGTTAAATAATTTTCTTTAAATTTCCATTACTTTTAATGGGAAAAAATTATTATGCATTTCATTCTGACCAAAGACACTCAAATAATTTTCAAAGACAGAAAAAAATGAACAATCAAACAACAAGCCAATATCATGTAAGGTTATTGTGTTGACCAAAGGAAGAAGAGAAGTCTCAATAGCAGGTGGAGGTTGGTGGACAAAAGTGCTAAAGACTCATACTGGGGAAGGAAACAAAGAAAGGAAATCCAAATGATTGACTTTCAAACATTTTGGGAGGTACATTATTATTTTGCACTCAAATTGCACTTAAAAATGGTTATAACATAAAGGGAAAATACCTGTAGCAAACGTATAAAGAGACTAAACCTGAGATCACTTGGAAATGCATGAAACTAGGGCATGCTCACAACAGATTGAAATGTCATAAAAGTACCTACTTCTTCATACCTCTCACCTAGTGTAATAATACAAAGCAAGCATGCTAACACAGTGTATAATTGAAAATTGTTTTACATGATAATCTCCGACCAAAAGCTGACGTCTTGAATAAATTGGTAAACTTCTGTCTCTTTGCCTAAAACTGAAGTGTCAACATTTTTCTTCATAGAGAGTATTTATTTAGTAAATGGTGGGATAGAAAAATGATTATGCTGATATAAAGTAGTTGATATGGTTTGACTCTCTGTCCCCACCCAAATCTTACCCTCAATTGTAATAATCCCCCGGTGTCAAGGGCAGGACCAAGTGGAGATAGCTGAATCATGGGGGTGGTTTCCCCCATGGTATTCTTGAGATAGTGAGTGAGTTCTCACTACATTTGATAGGTTTATAAGGGAGTTCCCCCTTTGTTCTTGCTAAGCACTCATTCTCTCTCCTGCCACCCTGTGAAGAGGTATCTTCCAACATGATTGTGAATTTCCTGAGGCCTCCCCAGCCATGCAGAACTGTGAGTCAATTAGACCTCTTTTTTTAATAAATTACCCAGTCTTGGGTATTTCCTTATAGCAATGTGAGTACGGATTAATATAGTAGTCATCTGAAAAGTGGCACAACTTTTTAAGTGTCATTATGTCTTTTAAATATTTGAGGATTTAGCAACCAATATAGCCATATGGGGCATACAGCTGAGTATTAGACCTGGTCATTCCTAATTCCCATTGAGTCAAATAAGAACAGTGAGAGCTTAATTAACCAAACCTCAGTCATAAAACTAGTGAGATATAGAGTCAGAACTTCAACCCAATTCTGTCTGATTTCAAAGCCTGTGCTCTAAATAGTTGTGCTATGCATAGTTTTCCTGTTTATGTCTATTGCCAATATTTGAGTGATAAAAAATAATCATATAGTTTTCTATTTAATAAATGGGCAAGCAAATTATCAGATTTGCAAAGATCTGTTTTATGTGCAGGTAAATTTAGTAGATAACATCCAGTGACCAGAAGAACACTAAGATGACCCTCGTGATAATATTTCTCCTGACAATACTCTCTTGCTAGCAACTAAAACTCTACCATGTAATAGGCTTCTACCAGTTCATAAACTTAATTTGGTTTAGAAATTGTCCTCAGTGAAATATACTCTGGGATATTTTATTTTATTTTATTTTGAGACGGAGTCTGGCTCTGTCGCCCAGGCTGGAGTGCAGTGGCCGGATCTCAGCTCACTGCAAGCTCCGCCTCCCAGGTTTACGCCATTCTCCTGCCTCAGCCTCTGGTGTAGCTGGGACTACAGGCGCCCGCCACCTCGCCCGGCTAGTTTTTTGTATTTTTTAGTAGAGACGGGGTTTCACTGTGTTAGCCAGGATGGTCTCGATCTCCTGACCTCGTGATCCGCCCGTCTCGGCCTCCCAAAGTGCTGGGATTACAGGCTTGAGCCACCGCGCCCAGTAACTCTGGGATAAATGGTAAAGGGAGTTTCTATCATACATAAACATCACATATGAATTAACTAACCAGTTTCTTTCCAAAGTAATGCCATTGGGAGAATGTTGAAGTACGAGTCAGAAGACCTGAGTTTTTGTTCTACCTTGGTCATTTGCTAACTGACTGGTATTGGTTATGTCACTTAACCTTTCCAAACCATATTCCTTTATGTAATGCAGGTAACAGTGCCTTTACTACAGAACATTCCATGTGATCATGCAAGCGACAGTATTCTTTTTTTTTTTTTTTTTTTTTTTTTTTAAGTATACTTTAAGTTCTAGGGTACATGTGCACAACGTGCAGGTTTGTTACATATATACACATGTGCCATGTTGGTGTGCTGCTCCCATTAACTCGTCATTTGCATGAGGTATATCTCCTAATGCTATCCCTTCACCTCTTCCCCCACCCCATAGATGAAGTTGGAAACCATCATTCTCAGGCGACAGTATTCTTAAAGCTGTATGCCCCATCAACAGGTAAGCTTTCAATTTTCTCATGTGAGAGTGCCATAGAATAATATCCCACAGAGGAAAGACAATTTTCACTATTTATTTTAAGCAGTGAAATAAGGAGGGGCAGAAAAGGGTCCTTAGGTACTTAGTATCAGAGAAGGGAGCTAAAAAATTGTGAAAAGAGCTAAAAGGCAGGGAGAAATAAAGCAAACTGTACTTATTTTACAATTTTGTTTATAGATGGCCATGAGATTTAATGTACCCGAAAACAGAAGTAAAGCTGACTAACTAAATGAAAATAAAATGCAAGTTCTTTTCACAGGCTGTCTAGAGTCTATTCTTTTGTGTTTTTTTATTTTGGAAATGTGGATTTCTTTAAAGTGGAAATCATTCTTGCATACTGTTTACAAAAATAAATCATTTCTAAGACTAAGTTGGTTGTCAGAAAAAACAAATAAAGAGGGAAAAGAAAGGAGGAAGGAAAAAGGAAGGAGGGAGGGCAGGGAGGAAACAAACTGAAATATGAATATGAAATATACAACTTCTTGTAGAGAGTTCCTGCTGTGGACGTCGGCTTTAAACTTCCCCTGCCACATTATTCCTCTTGTGTTACAGGATTTTATTTGCCAGCACACATCCTGAATGTTGAGCCATTTAGAAATCATCCATTCATAACTTGGAAAGCAAATAAGATCAGAACATTTTCAGAGTACAAATAAATTAGACTACCACCTTCCTCACCATCGTCATCTCTGCTGAACTGCTGAATGAATTTAAATTAATCTCTGTCAGTTTTAACCCATAGCAGATATAACCCTTAGACTTTTCTTCAATAAAAGTCAGTTGCAGCAAAATAACTTTGCTTCATTAGTAAACAGCCATAACTTGAGCAACATCTAGCTGTTAGTTAATAAGCAATGACTCTTCCTAGAGGTATCCAGAGTACAAATCATAAAAAATTGCAACCATTGTCATTTAGTTTCATTTCAACATATAACTAAAGTTAATGCTAGTTTAAGAAAAGCATATAACTTACTAATACATCTATCACTGTGCTGTATTTACTATAGTCAGTCCTTTTACTTTTATTTTAATATCATAAATATGTCTTAAACTTGAGAAACAATGACAACATTTCTTAACATTACAAAATGTTAAAATACTTACTATGTAAACTCATGATTCTAGTGAAAATAAGAGAATATTTTATTCACTGTTGTACATCCCATACGTTATTGTAAAGTAACTTATCCCTCAACCATAACTTTAAATGTGTTAGAGTATTTATATCTGTGAACTCTACTACTACTTTTTTCTTCTGTAATTTCATTGAAAAAAGCTTACAGATATAAATGTAACACTATTTTTAATCTTCCTTTCAATTTTGGCCATAAGAGAAATTGAAAAACTGAGAACTCTTACTATGGCTAAGAAACAGCTGAGTGAGGTTGCTTTCACCTGTATTCCCAGCACCTTGGGAGGCCAAGGTGGAAGGATTGCTTTAGGACAGGAGTTCAAGACCAATCTGGGCGACAGGGTGAGACCCTATCTCAAAAAGAAAAAGAAATGAAATGAAATAATATAGGTTGTGGTAATCATTATACAATGTATGAATACATCAAATCATCACATTGTAAACTTTGAATATATACAATTTTATTTGACAAGTATACCTTAATAAAGCTGGAAAAAGTAAAGTACCTCTTTTATAGGCAAAAAACAGAGAAACTTAGTAACATCCTATGTACTTTTTATTCCTTTGGAAAGGCAGAGGAGATATGTCAGGGAGAAAGAGAGATGTTTCGGTGTCCAAAGATACCCTGAAGATATTGTATTAGTGATGAAAATATGAATACATTTGATTACAAAGGCTAACCACCTGTTTAGTCTATTCTTTAAAAAGTGTCCTTACATGACTCCCAAAGCTAGAAAATGCTAATGAAGGCCTACATTCCAGGATATCCATTGTGTTCATACTTGACCTTTCTTCACTCACCAGTAGACTATCAAAGCAAGCATTAATAATACAAGTAATGTGATCCTTCTATCAGTATTCAGTCTTTACTTACCCACTGCAATCATTTTCTTTTTAGGAGAGTGGAACAAAACCTCATTGACAAAGCAGTGAGAAAATCATAACCTCCCTTGAAATAAATGTGGGTATATTCCATAACTTACTATGAAATTGTTTTTTTCATACAAAACATATCCCTGAAATTTTATTAATTTCAAAGTAGAAATGTGAGTCTACAAATATGTAATTCATGCTTACTTGCCTTTCAATTATATATATGTTTATGTGAGTGTGTATGTATTGTGCATGCTTATCACGTGCCAGGCTTTCTATTCAGTTAGTGCTGAGCACCCAGCAATGAAAATGAAAGTCAAAATTCCTTTCTCATAGGAAACCAAAATCAACAACAAAACAAAGAATACAATCTCATGTAATGATTAATACTATAAAACATTTCCATCACAAAGAACATATTCAAATTATTAAATCTGGCTAATCACATATGTATAAATACATTTTACTTGAATTAGGGTAAATTTTATACTTAATTTAAAACAAAACAAAACAAAATATATTTATAGTATAAAAACATTATTAAACCACATGGGTCATTCTTTTATGATTTTGAGTGCTTTTTTTTTTTTTGAGATGGAGTCTCGCTCTGTCACCAGGCTGAAGTGATCTTGGCTCACTGCAACCTCTGCCTCTCGGGTTCAAGTGATTCTTCTGCCTCAGCCCCCCGAGTAGCTAGGACTACAGACACGCACTGCCATGCTCAGCTAACTTTTGTACCTTTAGTAGAGATGGGGTTTCACCATGTTGGACATATTTTTATAGAAAGTTCAAATTAATATACATAACATGTATAAACACTATCCTTCAGATAAAGTACTAAATGGTTTTATTTAAAATGTTCCCAAAATAATTTAAAATGGATTAAAATTATTATTGCAAGTCAAGCTTTTTGAGTGTGTATGTTTTGCTAATATTTGACCAATAGGAGGGTTATCAATTTCAGTATAAGACCTACTCAAAATTTATTTTATGTTATACAGATGCCTGTAATAAAGTGGTATCTGGTATACTTCATTTTCTAGAAAGTGTCATGTTTTAAGTAAAAATATACATTGATTATTGGTAAGATCTGTAACAGAAAATGCCAGTCATGGGAAAGTCAGCCCTTGTTGCAGTACGAGCCAGAGGACGTTTCTGATATTTTTACATAAGTGCCTTTTGGCGCTACTCAAATCAAACCCAAGTGGTGACTTCCTACTTTGCTTCCCCCCAGGATATGCTGGATATATCTCTCAGAAGAGGTCTTTCACTATTAAAATAAATTGCTTTCAGCTGTGAATATTTAATTGGCAATAATAAGCAGCAAAAATGGTGTATAATATCTGTTACTAGTTAACCATGATACAAGTAGGTTGGAATCGAGACCAAGTTGTCACTAAATTATTCTACTCTTACTTGGTGGGATAATTTAAACAAATGCCTGATTGAATAAAAACCAAAAGTCCTGCTTCAGCTGTAGAATTTAATAGGAAAATACAGAAACATTAAGCAGAAGATCCTGTTGTTGTATACATTTGGGCTATGATGTGTAATTTGGGAAACAAACTCTAAATAGGCTCTTACAGATTTGATACAGAGGCCTCCCAATACAACTGGCCAAGTGAAGCTTCCTGAAGGAATGAGTGACAGATGTAGTGTGTCTGCATTGACCCCTATAGGATCAAGGGATCCATCCAGGTTGATGAGGTCTTGGTAAGGTGTTGGTAAGGTGTCATGTGCAGCACCACAGGCAAAATACTGTATTAGATACTTTCCAAGAGACTCAAAAGGATAATGAGTGTCCAGGTGCTGAGACAAACATCCCACAGATGAGTACTGTACCCAACTGACAATGCAAATTTTACACACACTACATTAGGACAGCAGAGGGGTAATTTGCATTAGGAAAGCGTTTTTCACTTCAAGCATCTTTTTAAAAAAGAATCCCCCAGGCCAGATGCAGTGGCTCATGCCTGTAATTTCAGCACTATGGGAGACAGAGATGGGTGGATTGCTTGGGCCCAGGAGTTTGAGACCAGCCTGAGCAACTTGACAAAACCTTGTCTCTCCATAAAGTACAAAAATTAGCAGGGTATGGTGGCGAGTGCCTGTAGTCCCAGCCACTGAAGAGGCTGAGGCGGGAGAATCACTTGGGCCCAAGAGGTTGAGGCTGCAGTAAGCCAAGATCATGCCATTGCACTCCAGCCTGGGTGACAGAGCAAAATCTTGTCTCCAAAAAAAAAAAAAGAAATCCCCTAGTACACTTTGTTAAGTAGTTTCGTTAACAAAAATAAAAAAATAAAAAAAACACTGTATATGTTTAAGGCATATCAGTTGATAAGTTTTAATATATGTATAAATTATTACAATCATAATAAATACATTTATTACCCTCAAAAGATTCCTCACACCCCTTTCTAATTCATTTCACTCAGCTTTATGCCCATCCCAGACAACCACTAGTTTCTTTCACTATAGATTAGATTGCATTTCCCAAAATTTTATGTAAATGGAATCATCTAGCATGTACATCTGTGACTAGCTTCCTTCAGTCAGCATAATATTTCAAGATCAATTCATATTTCCACATATATCAATAATTATTCTTTTTTATTGCTGAATACTACTCATGGTATAGATACATTAGTTTCTTTTTTCATTCGTCTGTTGATGGCAATATCGGTGGTTTTCTGTTTTGGGCTAGTAGAAATAATGTCATTATGAATGTCCATATATAAGATTTTGTATAAATGTATGCCTTCATATACCACATATTTGCAAGTCACATATGTAAAAAATAAAGTGATTTTAGAATATACAAAAAATTCTCAAAATGCGGTAATATGAAAACAAATGGTAACATCAATAAAAGTGACCTAAAAATCTGAACAAATACTTCACTAAATAAGATACATAGATGGCAAATAAGCATATGAAAAAAATCCTCAAAGCCATTAGGAAAATACAAATTAAAACCACAGTGCTATTAGTCCCTTATCAGACAGATGGTTTGCAAATATTTTCTTCAATTCCAGAGGTTGCCCCCCTTTCATTCTGTTCATTGTTTTCTTTGCTATGCAGAAGTTTTTTGTTTGATGTAGTCCCACTTCTCAGTTTCTTATTTTGTTGCCTGTACGTTGCGTGTCAAATTCAATAAGTCATTGACAAGACCAATGTCAGGAAGATTTTGCCCTGTTTTCTGCAAGAAGTTTTATAGATTCACATATTTAAGTTTCTAATCCATTTTTAGTTGATTTTGTGTATGCTGTAAAATAAGGGTCAAATTTCATTCTTTTGCATGTGGATATGTAGCTTTTTCAACATGATTTGTTGATGAAAACATACTTTCCCATTGTGGATTTTTGATACCCTTGTTAGAAATCGGTTGACTCTATATGTGGCATAATTCTGGCTTCTCTATTTGGCCAATGTGTCTGTATTATTTTTTACATTTGAACTTTTATTTTAGATACAGGGGAGTACATGTGCAGATTTGCTACATGGGAATATTGCATGATGCTGAGGTTTCGAGTACAGATCCCCTCACCCTGGTAGTGAACACAGTACCCAATAGACAGTTTTTTTAACCCGCCCTTCTCCCTCCACCATCTAGTAGTCTGCAGTGTCTACTGTTCCCATATTTATGTCCACACATGCTCAAAGTTTAGCTCTCATTTATAAGTGAGAGTATGCAATATTTAGCTTTCTGTCCGTGCATTAATTTGTTTGGAATTATGCTTCCATGTTGCTGCAAAGAATATGATTTCACTCCTTTTTATGAGTGTATAGTATTCCATTGGGTATATGTACCACTTTTCTTTATCTAATCTACCACTGATAGGCAACTGGGTTGATTCCATGCTTTTGCTACTATGAAAATGTGTCTGTATTTATGCTGGTACCAAATTGCCCTAATTACTGTAGTTTTATAAGTTTTGAAATCAGGAAGTATGATGCCTCCAGCTTTGTTCTTTCTCAAATCACTTTGGCTATTTGTGGTGTTTTATGGTTCCATATGAATTTCAGAATTTTTTTTTCTCTTTCTATAAAAATACCTTTGGGAATTTGATAGGGAGTGCATTGAATCTGTAGATGAATTTGGTAGTATGGACATTTTAACAATATGGATTCTTCCACTTCATGAATATGAGCTGACTTTCCATTTATTAGTGTCTGCTTTAATTTCTTTCATATCTGTTTTATAGTTTTTAGTGGACATGGCTTTCACCTCTTTGGTTAAGTTATTCCTAAGTATTTTATTTTTGATTCTATCATAAATAAGATTATTTTCTTGATTCTCTTTTCAGATAGTCCATTGTTAGTAGATAGAAATTCAACTATTTTTGTATGTTGATTGTGTACCCTGAAAATTTACTGAATTTGTCTTTTAGTTCTAACAGGTATGTGTGGAGGGTTTAGGGTTTTCTACAAATAAAATCATGTCATTTATAAACAGATAATTTTAGGCCGGGCACAGTGGCTCATGCCTGTAATCCCAGCACTTTGGGAGGCTGAGGTGGGTGGATCATGAGGTCAGGAGATTGAGACCATCCTGGCTAACATAGTGAAACCCTATCTCTACTAAAAATACAAAAAATTAGCTGGGTGTAGTGGTGGATGCCTATAGTCCCAGCTACTTGGGAGGCTGAGGCAGAAGAATCGCTTGAACCTGGGAGGCGGAGGTTGCAGTGAGCTGAGATTGCGCCACTGCACTGCAGCCTGGGCGACAGAGTGAGACTCTGTCTCAAAAAATAATAAATAAATAAATAAATAAATAAATAAATAAATAAATAATAGATAATTTTAATTCTTCCTTTCTGGTTTAGATGCCCTCCAAATCTTTCTCTTGCCTAATAGCTCTGGCTAGGACTTTCAGTTTTATGTTGAATAGAAGAGTGGATATTCTCGTCTTGTTCCCATATTAAACTTTTTTCTTCACCACTGAGTATGATGTTAGCTGTGAGCTTGATATATATGGCCTTCATTGTGTTGAGGTGCATTTATTCTATACCTTCATTTGCTGAGCATTTTTATCATGAAAGGGTGTTGACTTTTGTCAAAATCTCCTATGTTTCAATAGCAAAGAAACAAATAACTTGATAAAAATATGGGCAAACAACCTGAATAGACATTTATCCAAAGAAAACATAAAAATGGCTAAGATGTATATGAAAGGTGATCAACACCACTAATCATCTGATAAAAGCAAATCAATACTGCAATTAGATATCACCTTACACCTGTTAGGATGGTTATTATGAAATAAATAAATAAATAAAAGATAACCACCACTGGCGAGGGTATGGAGAAAGGGAACCCTTCTACATTGTTGGTAGTAATGTAAAACTGTGAAGTCACTATTATTAACCATATAGAGGTTTCTCAAAAAATTAAAAATAGAGCTACCCTATAATCCAGCAATCCCACTTCTTGATATATAAATCCAAAAGAATTTAAGTTAGAATCTTGTAGAGTTTTCTGTGGTTTTACGTTAAGTGTAGCATTAATCACAAAAATCAAGATATGGAAACAGTCTGACTGTCCATTGACAGATGAGTAAATAAAGTGTGATATATAAATATATACTATGGAATATTATTCAGTCTTAAAAAGAAGGAAATTGCATCATTTGCAACAACATGGATGAACATAGAAGATGTTATGCTAAGTGAAATAAGCCAGTCACAGAAGGGCAAACAATTCCGATTATATGAGTTATCTAAAATCATCGAACTCATAAAGGCAAAGAATAGAATGATGTTTGTCAAGGGCTAGCAAAAATTGTTGCTCAATGGATATAGTTTCACTTATGCAAGATGAGTAAGTTCTAGAGATCTGTTGTACAGCATTGTACCTATAGTTGACAATATGGTGTGTTGTGCTTTAAAATGTTAAGACCATAATCTATGTTAAGACCATAGATCTTAAAACTCATGTTAAATATTCTTACTATAAACACGCTACACACACTATACACACACATACACACGAAAAAAGAACAGAAGGAAATTTTTGAGGTAATGGTTATGTTTAGTGCTCTGTGATGATGGTATCATAGAGTTATGCATATATTCAAACTCATCAAAATGTATGCATTAAATATAGGCAACATTTTCCATATCAATTACCTCAATTAAGCTTAAAAAATAAAAATTTTAAAGACAACAAAAAAGAACCCACAGTGAGATACCTCTACATACGTGTTTGAAAGGGCTAGAATTTAAAAA
This sequence comes from Rhinopithecus bieti, assembly GCF_001698545.2. NCBI lineage: Eukaryota > Metazoa > Chordata > Mammalia > Primates > Cercopithecidae > Rhinopithecus > Rhinopithecus bieti. The sequence goes on along the minus strand of NW_016806920.1, from coordinate 2,669,069 downwards.
GCCTGGCTGTAAAAGTGTTGGCAAGATCTGGAAGAAAACTTTACACACTGCTTTTGATAATATAAAACCATTCCTTTAGAAAACAATTTGACGCTTTCTTAAAAGTGATATATGCATTTAACATTCGATTCAGCTATTCAATTCTTCAATATAATCCAATTTTATTTAAAATTATATGTTTTAAGCTTCAGCATTCTGTAATTTACTGGATTCTCACTGTGCTAGAAATTAAAACCCATTTTTTTCTGAACAGAAACATTTACATTTTGTGGGTTTTTTACTGAACTGGTATGATAACTTCAAAAGCCTTTTATTCCACATCACCACCAAGGTAAAGTCGAGAAAAAGAGAGTCATTATTAATAAACTACTTCATTTTTGTCATTATTTCATTCAATTTGATGAGTTAAGCATCAGAATTGTGATAAAGGGGATCCATCATTATATTTTTTGAGAAAATAGAAAGTAGCTGTTCTCTTTTCTGTTTGGAAATCCTCCAAAAACATCGTCTAATGGATTCGGCTGTGAAATGAAGTCTACCTCCGCTCTTTTCTTTTTATTGAAACTCAATGCTATCAAATCAATGTCACAGAGAGCTCTAAGGGGCACTTGAACACTGCAATTTTGAACAAAATATGTCTTGAGAACTTTTAAGGAGGTCAGCAAAACCTAAAACTCACTAAAGACATGTATTCGTCAAAACTTTTTTGCTGTGTTCCAGTAGCCTACTTCGGTTTGTTCTTACAAAAGATTGCTGATTGGGGTCCGATATTTAGCTCTTCATAAAGGTCACCCTCCTGCCCTCACTATTACCACAAACATAAGAAAGAATATTATGAAGTTAACGCGTTAGGTATGTAGCCAGATGTTTTTCGAAGGATAAAACTAAAACTGAGTTTGAAGAGAAAATAAATTTTTTAATGTCACATGGGCTTTAGTTGCCTGTAATTTAGTTTTAAAATGACTAAGACTGTTATTTTAATTTGGGTGACATGGAATCAATATTTATTATGCACCTATTACTCTCCAGTCGATTCTCGGAACACAGAGATGAGTCAAACATTGTTCTGCCTCTATGGACCTAACACACTAATCATGGGATATGGAAAATAGACAAATAAATCAGTGAATATGCAATCACAAATCACTTTGTAGTTATATCAGATATTTGGTTTCATTTATTTATTTTTTTCTTAACCAGCATCTAAGCACCTTTTCTGTGTTTGACAACCTGCTGTTGGATGAGCCTGTTTGGAAAGTAACTTCCCCAGTCAAATGTAAATACTCAGGACTTGAATCTAGGATGCTGGATTCATTCCAGGAATAGAAGATATACTGTCTACAACAGCCACCAGTATCCAGCAGGATATGAGTGCCCAGGAATGAATAACATCAACATTCTGGCTAGGCTGCTTCTATGGTGTGACCAAGACTGAGGTCATCTGGTCATTTATCTTCTTATGGTTCCTCTCTATTTTCTGAGTTTGCTTCTCCTGACTTTGTATCAATTTTGGAAGCCACTCAAAACATTTTTAGATGTTAATAGAGAGTAATTAACAGGGATGACTATAAATTAGGTGGACAGGGAAGGCATATTTAATGTAAGATGAGACTTGAAGAGTAGCTGACAGTCATGTGAAGAGAAAGGGTGCCTGCAGGATGAGTGATGTGCTAAGGGTCTAAGACAAGAAACATTGATTGTGGCTTAATAAGGGAGAGGGGTTGGCGAATGGGAACTAACATACTGTTAGAAAAATAAATTGTAATATTTGGTAGCAGACTAGAGTGATTATACTTAGCAACAGTATATTGTATATTTCAAAGTGGATAGAAGAGAGGATTTGAAACATTACCAACAAATAGAAATAATAAATACTCAAAGTGATGAATACCTCAAATACTTTGACTTGATCATTATACATTCTATGCATGTAATAAATACCCACATGTACCCCATAATTATGTAAAATATTATGTGTCAGTGAAGGGGAATTTTTAGAGAACTTTTCAAGGCTGATACTACAATGGGAAAGTAATGAGCAAGACAGAGAGGCAGAGATTTGTAAAATTAAAGACTTAAGGGGAGGCCAGATCACACAGGACTTTGTAAGACATAAGGATATTAAATGTTATTCCAAGGATAATAGGAAACTTTTAAAATAATCTCAGCAGTAGAGTAATAGAATCAAAACTACATTAAAAAAAACACTGTGTCTTTTATGTGGAGAATGGTTTGGACAAGCAAGAGAAGAATCAGGTGATAAGGTAGGAGGTAATTTCAAAAACTTTAGGTGAAAGATAGTGTCAGCCTACACTAGGATGATGGTGATGGATACCAAAACCTTTGTAAAGACAAGAGTTGCATCATATCTTGAAATATTTCTAATTCAAATATGCATTCTATGGTAGAATGAGGGAGGAGAAGGCTATGAAGGAAAGAGAGAAATCAAGGATAATCTAGAGATACCCCAGTGAAGAAAACAAAAAGAAGAAAACATATGAACCTTGGAAATAGCCAAAACTGGAGGCATCTAGATTTGGGAATCCCCAGCTAGAGAGGCTATTAAAGTCATGGAAGCAGATAAGGAAAAGACTGTGAGATAAGTAACTTGATTTTTATTTTTTATTTTTTTTCTAAAAGAACGTGGGATCAAGCCCTGAGAAACTTCAATATTTAGAATCTGGATGAGAGCAGGTAGCACAAGAAACTGAAAGTCATTCAAAGAAATACAGTGAAACCAGGAGAATATTGTTTCACATAATCCAAAAGAACTAGCTTCATTAAGGAGGAGAGAGAAGTCACCTCAATCCAGTTCTGTTGATAAATTGAAGGTTAGAAAAGAAAGTGTCCATTGAATTTAGGAATGGGATAATTGCTGACATTGAAAAGAGCAGTTCCAGTGGAAAACACATTCTGGAAGTCTTATTGGAGAGCTTATAGACAAATTAGATGTTAAAGTGAGTGAACTGGATCTAAATGTGCCAATTTGAATAAAACTCAGGAACGTAATGATGAGTAAAAAAAAAGATAACAGTATGGTAAGATATTGATATCAGTTTAACAAAGATAATACTGTACATTATGAATATTACATATATATGGCACAGGTTTAAACATATGGACAGGAAGGACTCACTCCCAATTTTTATTATAGCAATTAATCCTGGGGAGGAATAGAGTTTCTTCAATTTTACTTACAGTGTTTTATTTTTTAAAATTTGTGAAAATATGGCAAAATGATCTGAGTGATGGATAGTATAGCTTTATGGATTGCCGTATATTTAAATTTTGTGAAGAACAAATAAAAATAGAGAACTCTGAGTAAGAAGGAAAGCAAAGAAAGAAGATAAATTCTAGAGTTAGCAAGATGCTAATTATTTTACCAAGTTAGTGCCATTCCCTGAAATTGTTCCGCAGTTTCCATATTTCTTCTTTGGATAATTTTTTTCTAAAATCGTATCACATAGATAAACACACACACACACACACACACACACACACACACACACACAATCTCTATCCTAAAATACATATAAATATGCCAGGCACAGTGGCTCACATCTGTTACCCCAGCACTTCGGTAGGTCAGGGCAGGTGGATTGCTTGAGACCAGAAGTTGGAGAACAGCCTAGACAACATGATGAAACCCTGTCTCTATAGAAAATGCAAAAATTTGCCAGGCATGGTGGCAAATGCCTGTAGTCCCAGTTAGGAGGCTGAGGAGGGAGGATTGCTTGAGTCCAGGAGGTGGAGGCTGTAATGAGCTGAGATGGTGCCACTGCACTCCAGCCTGGGTGACAGAGTGAGACCCTGTCTCAAAAAATTAAATTAAATTAAATTAAATTAAATTTTTACACTCCCTTCAAAGCCAACTTAAACATCAACTTCTCTATCAAGCTTTCCTTTCATCTCTAATCTCTAAAAATAAAAAAAGATTCATTTTCTGTCAATAGTGTAACCACTTCATCTCTCAGATTTTATATTTATCAAATATTACTTTTGTTTACTACAGCAATATTTATTCTTATCCCCAGCCAGAATGGAAGATATGATAAGAACCTACTAGAAGGTACTCAGTGAATTTTGTTTTGACCAGAAACCTTTGTTCCAGTGCATATTACTTCACTGTTTCAGTTTTTAAAGAAAGTGTTGTCTTACTTGTAATAAATGTGTCATATGTAAACATAAACTTATAAAGATACAATATAATACAATATAAGAATATGTCTGATGTGTGAATAAATTTAAAATACAAGGCACTGAAGTTAATGCTTTATAAGGATAATCTCATTTAGTCTTCAAAACAATCATTATAGCTAGGCTCATCTCCTATCTTCACTTTATAATCGAGGGAACTGAGGCTTACCGAGGCTTACCAAGCGTAAGTAATTACAAAGTTTCCACAACTAGTTAGTGGAGTTTAACCTCACATTCCTGGTCTTCTAACTCTTTCTCACTCTCTCTGATACACACATGTGCACACACACACACACGGCCGTATATCTCTTGGTCCCTTTAAATGTGGATTGGAGCTGATTTAAAAAAGAAAACTATCATAATAGCTGATCAAATGACTGATTTCAGTAAAGAGAGGGATTACTTTACATCTGTTTAGTACTTTAATATCCTTTCAGATTTCTCCCATGCCCATCATTTATTTGGTCCTCAGAAGTAGTTATTAAATTTATTTACATATAATACATAGAAATGAGTCTCCAACAAAGATCCATGCAAATCCTTCAAATATTGCACAGTAATTTCTAATTAACTCAACATAGAATTGTTTTTATTGCTTTGCCATAATCTATTTCATCGAAATTTATTATATAACGTGTTTTCCCTTTTTGGACTGTTCTGTACAGTCCATTGCATATTCACAGGTTTATATATTTTTGCTACTGGATTTGAGATGGAGTTTCACTCTTGTTGCCCAGGCTGGAGTGCAATGGTGCTATTTCGGTTCACTGCAACCTCCACCTCCCAGGTTCAAGCAATTCATTTCCCTCAGCCTCCTGAGTAGCTGGGATTACAGGCACTCCACCACCATTCCTGGCTAATTTTTGTGTGTTTTTTTCTTAGTAGAGCCAGGGTTTCACCATGTTGGCCAGGCTGGTCTTGAACTCAAGACCTCAGGTGATCCACCCGCCTCAGTCTCCCAAAGCGTTGGGATTACAGATGTGAGCCACCACACCTGGCCTAGAGTCTATATTTTGAAGGTATTGTCCGGGCGCGGTGGCTCAAGCCTGTAATCCCAGCACTTTGGGAGGCCGAGACGGGCGGATCACGAGGTCAGGAGATCGAGACCATCCTGGCTA
>NW_016806920.1:2656091-2663388 GCF_001698545.2 Rhinopithecus bieti | reverse complement strand
TATTAGTTCTTCATTCCACACTGTTTTTTTTGAAATAAAATCAAATAACTTTTCCATAACTATAATTTACACATTTCCTCCTTGATCTTAGATAATTGGCTTTAAAAGCCTTTAAAAGTCTTTTAAAGTAGCACAGTTGGATGCTACATGTCATGGTGTCATCTCTTCTCTATATTCTTGATTTAGTTTGAGACTATCCCCCTCAACCTGAAACTCATTTTACCCTTACCCGCAGCTCAGAGTGTAAGGTATTACATATGAACCTTTGTTTTATTCAAGTCCCTCTAAAATCACCTGCCTAGCAGGGATATTGTGAAGATTAAATAAAATAGCCCATATAAGAATATTACAGCAGTGACAGACACACAGTAGTTACTTAGTAAATAGTAGCTGTTAATTTATTATTGTTGCCTTATAAATATATTTTAATAACTTTATCTTCAAAACTGATATTTTCTCATTTACATACAGGCATGTTTTATATTTTGCTAAGCAATAATTTTCTGCCTTCCCACATTTTTCAGTTCCTTAGGATTAATTATCCTTATAATGTCCTTTTCATGCCTTGGTTTTTTGTTTTAAAATGTTCCATTTAGCAAAACACTTTATTATATTACCATATTACCTGGTAGAAATTTAACCTGAGCTGTCATTATCTTAAATTATTTTCTGTCTTAATATTAAAAAATAAAACATCATACCTAAAAACAATTCTATATCAATCATGCCAAGCTCTCTTTCTTCTTGTGAAGTGTGCTATCTTCTAAATTGTAATTATATTCCATACAGCATACAAGATGTCCTGTAGTGTAAGGATTAAATCAGATGACATACAGGAAATGTTTAGAATCATGCCTGGGACATAACTGCTCATTAAAAGTCAGTGACTTATGGCGATATCAGTGCATCTGTATTAGTCCATTTCACACTGCTATAAAGACATATCCAAGACTGGGTAATGTATAAAGAAAAGAGCTTTAATTGACTCATAGTTCTGCATGGCTGGGGAGGCCTCAGGAAACATACAATCATGGCCGAAAGGGAAGCAAGGCACATCTTACATGGCAACAGGAGAGAAAGAGCAAATGGAAGTGCCACACTTTTAAATCATCAGATCTTGTGAGAAACCACAAGAACAGAATGGAGGAAACTGCCCCCATAATCGAAATACATACCACCAGATTCCTGCCTCAACACTTGAGGATTACAATTCCAGATGAGATTTGGGTGAGGACACAGAGCCAAACCACATCGCTCACTAAAGAACTGCACACCTTCTGTGGCAATCCCTTATCGTACCTCCAGCCTTAATAAGGAAAGTTCTAGGAAATTCTTTGATCCCTGCTTGCAGATGCCAATGACCCCCACTCCCAGACTCTAATATCTTTTCCTATCACTTTTATTTCTTTTTTTTTTTTTTTTTTTTTTTTTTTTTTTTTTTTTTTTTTTGAGGCGGAGTCTCGCTCTGCCGCCCAGGCTGGAGTGCAGTGGCCGGATCTCAGCTCACTGCAAGCTCCGCCTCCCGGGTTCATGCCATTCTCCTGCCTCAGCCTCCCTAGTAGCTGGGACTACAGGCGCCCGCCAGGTCGCCCGGCTAGTTTTTTTTTTTTTGTATTTTTAGTAGAGACGGGGTTTCACCATGTTAGCCAGGATGGTCTCGGATTACAGGCTTGAGCCACTGCGCCCGGCCTCCTATCACTTTTATTAAGTATTACTGACATACTTCATTTAATGGGCCCTGCATTCTTAATGTTGAGCATTTCACCTTTTCCCCACGTGCTACTGAAGAAGGCAGCCAAAGGTTGGTGCTGGAAGACTTCGGGATTTATGTGGAGCTTCAAAGGACGGCCAGTGACCTATGGGCCCACAGATGGCTCCTCTCCACAGCTTCATCCTATTTCTCAACTCCCAAGCTGCAACATCATTTGTTAAATTGGCTCTTCACTCTGACTAATATCTCCATTCTCTCATTAAATCTCTGCCTGTGTCTGGTAAAAACAAACACAGAAAAAAGTCTAATTTTTGTGTTTGAAAGAGTTCCATAAGGAATTTTCCAAAAGTGCTTGTTTGTTGCCATTCTAACCTAGCTGTTTCTCCTTCAACCTTCCCACCATCTTGTTTTAATCCTATAAATTCAGATATAAATATGTGGCTTTTATTTGTCCTTGCTTTCTAGTACATCTCTAATCACTTTGCCCTATCTCTGCAGAAAGATTTTATGGGTAGTTCATTTTTTCTCACTTTTTTAAACTTTTGTTTCTGTGGCATATACTTTTCATTAATTGTTTCTGTAGCTGTAAAAAGCAATTTTCTTATCTAAATTTTTTTATTTAATTTATTTCCTTGAGACTTTTCTCTATGTTTTCATCTGTGCTGCTCTTCTGAGCTCTTCACAAGTGGACAAAGAGAAATATTCTGATTCTGTTGGACCAGAAATTTGCTATCTTACATAAACCTATGCACAATGTATACACTTTTGCAAAGTACATTTACCTACTATCAATAAGCAAAAACTGTGACATCTTTCTCCTTCAATTTCCATTTTTAAAAATATATATTCAGTTCCTATGGCCCCACCTTCCTAATTTTTGATAAAATTTGATTGCTATCACATATTCAAATATATGTCTTTTGATTTGAAGGAGTTATGTAATTCTTATTCTAATGGATATTATTTATAACTGTAATAGTACATTTCTTTTATTGGAAAATTTTCTATGTGATTGCCACTGAACAAAATGCTTTACCAGCAACTTCTTGTTAAACACTGACGTACATTATTAGTGTTCACTAATAGATAGCTTTCTGCACCTTCTTGGAACCTCTACTTCCAGCCACCCCTTGCACTAGGTGCAAGTAAAACTAGGAAAACTAGGTGATCATTTGTGATTAGCAAGCCAAAGGGTTTATGAGTTTAAGCTCCATGATCACTTCTGCTCCAGCCAATGAGGAGGCCAAGATGCTGGATCCCCATTAGCCGAAGTTGCTCTGTGATTGCATGGTACAGAGCATTCAACCAAATCACAGTGCCTGTGCAGCATGCATGGAAAGTACAGCTTAGTTGTGTAGTGCCATTGAGGTATGGAAGACTAATTCAGCATATTCTTACTAGAACAGTTCCAAGGTGAATAGTGAATATTAATCTACTACTTCTTAGATGAATCTGAGACTTAGAAAGTTTACTCTCTGAGGCTCAGTTTGCTTACGTCCAAAATAGGAGGTATACAATATTATAGAGACAAAATAGTAAATGTAATTAACTAAAACCACTTCATCCATAAAATTAGCAGTTTATTGATGGTGTCGCTGTTCTTACTCATCATCCTCATTTTTAAAGATATTTTCTTAAAGTAAGAAGAGTCTCTTTCCTTGACCTAAACAGTTAGTCTAAGACCAATTTCTTCTTGAAATCCTTGTCCATTTTGACATATGTGCACTCACAAACGCACAAATACATTCATACACAGTCATGTACATCTTCTCTTTACTGGAAACGTTAACCCTATATGTATATTTACACACCCCACCATCACTAAGTTAAAACTTGTTACGTATCATTGAATATTCTTTTCCATCCTAATGTGATTATATTTTTCTATTTGCATTTTTATTCTTTAATTAATTTCACCTTATTTCTTTTCCCACTTGCTTTAGCTTGTCCTTCCTTTAGTCAACTTGTCAAAATGACTCCTGTGGTCCTTTGCCAGTCACCATTATCTTTAATATTGTATGCTGAATTTATAATTCTGCCCTATATCTATCCCTTGCCTTATTTTTATTTTACAAACTTGAATATTTTCTGTTAATTTTTATTGTATTTTTTCCTAACTAAAATAAAAGCCCAAGGAGAATGGAGATCTTATTCACTGTCACATCCTCAATACTGAGAAAGGTGTCCTACATCCCAGAGGGGCTCAATGAATATTTGTTAAGCAAATAAATAATGAATTTAAAACTATAAATTCCATCTGATTATAGTGAAATTAAATTAAAACGATGTCCAAATGTTTGATTATGAAACATGTATTTTTCCCCAATTGCTTTTTATTTGCTCTCAAAAACTTTATTTGATCATTTAAAAATATATTTAAGTTTTTGTTCCTTCCTTAAGATTTAAATGAGACTATTAGTTCTCAACACTTAGGTATTTAAATATTTTACTATTATTTCATTTTTATTTATAATTATGAAATGCTAATTGTAAAATGTACACTTTAAAAAGTTTGTTTTGGGTGGGACACGGTGGCTCACGCCTGTAATCCCAGCACTTCAGGAGGCTGGGGGCCGAGGCGGATCACGAGGTCAGGAGATCGAGACCATCCTGGCTAACACGGTGAAACCCTGTCTCTACTAAAAATACAGAAAATTAGCCGGGCGTGGTGGCGGGCGCCTGTAGTCCCAGCTACTCGGGAGGCTGAGGCAGGAGAATGGTGTGAACCCGGGAGGCGGATGTTGCAGTGAGCCGAGATCTCACCACTGCACTCCAGCCTGGGCGACAGAGCGAGACTCTGTCTCCAAAAAAAAAAAGTTTGTTTTGATTTGTTTTGTAACCAATCACATAATGTACTTTTTTGAAATCTTCCATGAAGTCATGAAAAAGGTTTACATTCTTTCTATGAGATGCCAATCTCTCACACCCTCTCTCAGTATATATACTTACATATGTACAATGCATAATCTATATGATCTCTATGTAATCATGTTTGTTTATTGATACTTAATCATAATCCTCATTTTTTATCTAGAACTTAACAATTCTGAAAAAGTTTTTCAGTATCTCTCAGTACATTAGCAACACTATGTTTATTTCACAATTTCACTTTATTTATAGGTATAAATTTAGCTGTTCCATTTTTTTTTTTTTTTTTTTTTTTTTTTTTTGAGACAGGTTCTTACTCTGATACCCAGTCTGGAGTGAAGTGGCACAATCACAGCTCACTGCAACCTTGACTTTCCAGGCTCAAGGTGATCCTCCCACCCTATCCTCCTGTGTAGCTGAGACCACAGGTGTGTGCCACCATGCCACACTACTTCTTTTATTTTATGTTTGGTAGTGATGGCATCCCACTATGTTGCCCAGGTTGGTCTCAAACTCCTGGGCTCAAGCATACCTCCAACCTTGACCTTCCAAAGGGCTAGGATTACAGGCATGAGCCACCATTCCTGGCCTACCTGTTCTATTTTTTTTAAATACACAAATATATGAGAATGATGTCTAGTTTTTGTTTTTATTTTGTCACTACATAATGTCCTTTTAAACTATTCAGTTGTTTAATGCTTTTTTCCTTGAAAATATAACTTGCATGTAACTATTGTTACTTTTGTTTTCCTGATTTTTGAATTTTCCTATTTCTCATGCCTTTATTTTCATACTTTTCTTATTACTTTCTTCCAAATGTCTTCATTTTCAATGGATATTTTCTAACCATTCTCATTGTCTCTGTTTTAGCAGCAAAATTAGATTATTCACATTTAGTATAGCAAATGTTATATTTAATTTTGTTTCTTGATCTCACTTAATGTTTATTATTTATCTAATTTTTTGTTTATTCCTTTTTCATAGAGTTATTACACAATTTGATAGAGTTATTGCACAGCCTCCTCCTGTTAATCTGGAGATTTGTGACTTTCCAAATTAGTTATAGTCTCATTCTGAGGACAGTCAAGAACATACATCTCTACTCTTATTTGAAAATAAAATGTTAACTATTTCTCCCCAATTCAGGGCTCTATTACCAATTTGCTTTTCCCAACCAAGAAGAGACTTGGGGTATCAATACTTTCCCCTCGACCCCAACCCAGTGTCAGAAAAGAACTTTGCAGGCTCTTACATCTGCCCCTTTTCTCAGACCAAAACCTTGGATTCACTGAAATGGCTTAGCATTTTTCATTGCAGACTCTTGTTAGATTTTCTTTGCACTATGGCTCCTTGACTTTCAGAATCTTCATTTAACCTATTAATGTTTCCCCTCTACTCTGTCTTTCATGCTCCTGAGGCCTCTGTTGTGATTCATGTATTCATTTGCTTGGAATCCTTGCTCAAGTATTTTCTTCATATGGTTTATGTTTGCCTGATATTCTCTGAGGGTTATTTTCACTTTTAGAAAATTTTACTTTTAATTTTGCATGCACATAGTAGATGTACATATTTATGGGTTATTTAAGATCATTTGATACAGGCCTGTAATGCATAATGACCACATCAAAGTAAATGGGGTATCCATCACCTCAAGCATTTATCCTTCATGTTACAAACAATCCAATTATACTCTTTCAGTTATTTTTTAAGTGTACAATTAAATTATTATTGACTATTTTTCTATCAAATACTAGGTCTTATTCTATTTTTTTGGTACCTATTAACCATTCCCACTCTCCCCCAAACTCGCATGTTACCCTTCCCAGCCTCTGATAACCCTCCTTCTACTCTTTATATTCATGAGTTCAACTGTCTTAATTTTTAGCACCCACAAGTGAATGAACACGTGAAGTTTGTCTTTCTGTACCTGGCTTATTTCACTTAACATGATCTCCAGTTCCATCTATGTTATTGCATGGATAGGATCTCATTCTTTTTTATGGTTGAATAGTACTCCATTATGTATATGTTCCACACCCAATGATCTGCTGCCTACAAGAAGCATACTTCATGTATAAAGACACACACAGATGAAAATAATGGCATGGAAAAAGATACACCATGGTAGTGGAAACTAAAAAAAAAAAGAGCAGGATTCAACTATACTTATATCAAACAAAATAGATTTCAAGACAAAAATTATAATTAGAGACAAAGAAGGTCACTATATAATGATAAAGGAATCAATTCAGCAAGAAGGTATAACAATTTTAAATACATTTATGCATCCAACACTGTAGCACACTGATATATAAAGCAAATATTATTAAAGTTAAAGAGAGAGATAGACAACAGTACAATAGTAGCTAGAGACTTTAGCACTTCATTTTCACCATTGGACAGATCTTCCAGACAGAAAATCAAAAAAGAAACATCAGACTTAATCTGCACTGTAGACCATGTGGACCTAATAGATATTCACAGAACATTTTTTCCAATAGCTTCAGAATACATATTCTTCTCCTCAGCACATGGATCATTATCAAGCTTAGACCATATGTTAAAGCAAAAAACAAGCGTTAAACATCCCCAAAATTGATGTACTATCAAGCATCTTCTCTGATCACAATTTTCTGGTAGGTCTGTGGTCTTCTCTTCCTGCTTTCCCTTTTTCTTTTCAGTAGCTTTATTATTATTATTATTATTATTATTATTATT
>NW_016806920.1:2620060-2651381 GCF_001698545.2 Rhinopithecus bieti | reverse complement strand
CNGCAGACTGCTGTGCTAGCAATGAGGGAGGCTCCGTGGCCGTGGGACCCTCCCGGCCAGGTGTGGGATACAATCTCCTGGTGTGCCCGTTTGCTCAAAGCGCAGTATTGGGGTGGGAGTCACCCGATTTTCCAGGTGTTGTGTGTCTCAGTTCCCCTAGCTTGGAAAAGGGACTCCCTTCCCCCTTGCGCTTCCCAGGTGAGGCGATGCCTCGCCCTGCTTCAGCTCTCGCTGGTCGGGCTGTAGCAGCTGACCAGCACCGATTGTCTGGCACTCCCTAGTGAGATGACCAGAGTACCTCAGTTGAAAATGCAGAAATCACCGGTCTTCTGTGTCGCTTGCGCTGGGAGTTGGAGACTGGAGCTGTTCCTATCCCTTTTTCTTGTCTTTTTTTTTTTTAGTGATATTAATTTTATCTGGTGGTATGATTTCATTTCTTTCTTTTTATATTTTGTGTATCCATTGTACATTTTTTTATTTGAGGTTTCCATGAGGCTTGCAAATACTATCTTTTAGCTCACTGTTTTAAACTCATGATGATTTGACACTGATTGCATAAACAAGCAAACAAGAAAAAAGTAATAAAAAGTGAACACTTTAGCTTTGTCCCCTTTTAACATTTTATCATTTTGTTTATATCTTGTTCTGTGTATGTCTTGAAAAGCTGTATCTATTATCATCAGTTAATCTTTTAGTTTTTCTACTTAAAAGTAGTTTACACACCACAATTACAGTGTCATAATGTTCTGTGTTTTTCTATGTACTTATTATTACCAGTGAGTTTTGTACCTTCAGCTGATTTATTGCTCATTAATGTCCTCTTCTTTATGACTGAAGAACTTCCTTCAAAGCATTTCTTGTAGGACAGATCCAGTTGAGGAAATCTCTTAGCTTTTGTTTCTCTGGGAAGTCTTTATTTCTCCTTCACGTTTAAAGGATATTTTCACTGGATATACTCTTCTAGGGTAAAAGTTTTTTCTTTCAGTACTTTAAATATGTCATGCCACTCTCTCCTAGCCTGTAAGACTTCCACTGCAAAGTCTGCTGCCAGATGTACTATAGTGCTGTTATATGATATTGGTTTCTTTTCTCCTGCCACTTTTAGAAACATTTATTTTTCATTGACCTTTGAAAGTTTGATTATTAAACGCTTTGATGTAGTCTTCTGTGGGTTAAATTTGTTTGGCATTCTATAACCTTTTCTACTTGAATATCAATATATTTCTCCAGGTTTGGGAATTTCTCTGTGATTATCCCTTTGAGTGAGATTTCTATCCCTATCTTTTTCTCTATCTCCACTTTCGAGCCAATTGCTCTTAGATTTGCCCTTCTGAGGCGATTTCATAGATCTCGTAGGTGTGCTTCATTCTTTTCAATTTCTTTCTTTTGTGTTCTCTTACTGTATTTTCAAATAGTTTGTCTTCAAGCTCACTAATTCTTTCTGCTTGATAAATTCTGAATTAAGAGACTCTCATCCATTCTTACATAAGTCAATTGCATTTTTACATGCCAGAATTTTGGCTTGATTCTTCTTAATTATTTCAATCTCCTTGTTAAATTTATCTAACAGAATTCTGAATTTCTTCTCTGTGTTACCTTTAGTTTGCTCAACACAGCTATTTTGAATTCTTGTCTAAAAGCACACATATCTCTGTTTCTCCAGGATTGTTTCCTGATTCCTTATTTATTTCATTTCGAGAGGTCTTATTTTTATGGATGGTCTTGATGTTTGTGGATGTTTGTCAGTGTCTGGCCATTGAGGAGCAGGTATTTGTTTTAGTCTTTACAATCTGGACTTGTTTGTACCCATCCTTCTTTAGAAGACTTTCCAGGTATTTGAAGGGACTTGAGTTTTGTGATCCAAATTATATCTTCTTTAGGGGGCACCCCAAGCCTATTAATGCTGTGGTTCTTGCAGACTGAAAGATGTACTGATTTAGTGGTCTTGGATAAGATCCAGAATAATTCCTTGGATTACCAGGCAGAGAGTTCAGTTCTCTTACTTTTCCCCAATGAATGGAGTTTCTCTCTTTGCTAAGCTGCCTGGAGCTATTGGTGCAGTGATCCAAACACCCCTGTGGCCACCAGCATTGAAACTGCACTGGCTTAGACATAAAATACAGCACTGGGTCTCACACAAAGCCCACTGTAATAACTGTGTAACTGTCACCCATGTTCACTCAAGGCCCTACTGCTCTACAATCAGAAGGTGGCAAAGCCAGCCATGCTTGTGTTCTTCCCTTCAGGACAGCACATTTCCCCAGGCCCTGGGTGGTCCAGAGGTACTGTCTGGGAGCCAGAGACTAGAGTCAAAACACATAAAAATCTACTTGGTACTCTATACTACTGTGGCTAAGCTGGCACTCCAACCACAAGACAAAATCCTTCCCATTCTTTCCTCTCCTTTCCACAGAGGGACTCACCCCATGTTACTGCTACCATAGGCCTATGGGGAGTGCTGCACAGTTACTGCCAACGTTCACCAGTCAGCTTAAAGGGAATGCTGTCAGGTCTAAGACTCACCCTTAGCACAGTAGGCTCCCCTCAGGCCCAGGGCAGGTTCAGAGATGCCATCCAATAGCCAAGGTCTCGAATCAGGGAATCTAAGAGCTCACTTGGTGCTCTACCTCCGTGTGGCTGAGGCGCAAGACAAAGTCCCTTTTACTTCCCCCTCTACTTTTCTTGAGTGGAAGGGGTCTTGCTTTGTAGCCACCACAACTAGGAATGTGATGAGTCTCACCTAAAGCCAGCAAGTCTCAGAGTCTCACCCAAAGTCCTTAATGTAGTATCTGGGTATCACTGCTATTTATTCAGAGCCCAAGGGTGCGTTAGTCAGAAGGTGATGCATCCTGACAGGAATGGGTCCTTTTATTCAAGGCAATGAGTTCCCTTCTAGCCCAGGGTATGTCCAGAAATGTCATCTGGGAGCTACAGCTAGGAATGGGAGCATCATGACAGCCCAGTGACCAGTCCTACTGTGGCTGCACTGGTACTTGCAAGACAAGTCCTCTTAATTCTTCCCTCTCCTCTCCTCAAGGAGAAGGCAGGAGGCATTTTCCTTGCTGTGAGCTATGTTTCCTGGGGTTGGGGAGCAGTGGCACAAGCACTCCCTTCCCTACTCAGCCAGTGTCTCACAAAGTTGTTGTGTCTCCCAAGTCCAGTGGCTCTGAGCTCAGCACAGCACTGGGACTTGCCTAGGAGTTGCAGTCCTTGTGGCCTAGACTACCTTTCAAGTTTATTTAGAACCCCAGAGCACGTAGCCCTCTGTGGCAAGCCCTGGAGAATCTCAAGCTCTGACCAGTAGGATGGGCAATTCCCTGCTGGCTAAGGCTGATCTAAGTACTCCCTCTATGGGTGGATCAGCTGAGTTACATCTGATTTTGCTTTCCACAATGGCAGGACAGCACTGAGTTTCTACACAACGTCTCACAATCTCTTCACTTTCCCTCCCCCAAGTGCACGGACTCTCTCCATGCCAGGCAGCCACTTTTGAGGGGACTGAGGGGACAGGGGAGAGGTGACATCTGCAATTTAAGACTGTCTTGCCTACCCTCTTCAGTGAATCATTCAGTAATATGAAATTCAAACTGCCTACTGTCATGCTCACCTGATTCTTTGGTCCTTATGAAGGTGCTTTTTATGTGTAGAGACTTGTTAAATTTGGTGTTGCTGTAGGGGGTATGTTGAGTGGAGACTTCTGTTTGGCCATCTTTTTCCACCCCTCTCAGTTCTCACATCTTCTTACCCTGAAAAGTGAATGTTATCCATGTGCGGGATGGATGCTTGAGTTGCAGTGCTTTTCTTTCAGTAGTTAGCAGATGTTTTTACACTGTGCTTTTCCCTTCTAGCATTAAAGACAAGAAATCCCATGAAAGTTTAAATTTGTTTTCTCTGTGTGTAACTTTTGTTTGAAAACTCATAAAAAAAAATTTCTCTTTATTTTCTGAATCAGAAACTTCAGGAGGATTTGCCTAAATGTGTCTTCTTCCACCAGTCCTTCCTAGAACTTAGTAAACTCTTTCAATTAACAAACTAAAATAATTCTGAAAACTGGAGAAAACTGTCTTTTTCATTTCTTCGATTATTATAGTACTCCATTTATTCATTATTCTTCTAAATTTCTATTATCTAACACTTTCCTAAGTCTCTAATCTTTTTCTTTATAATTTCAGTGACTTTGTATTTTTGTTCTGAAATCTTAGCCGTTTCTTCTATTTGATCTTACAGGCCATTAAATTGAACCTCAATAGTAATTATTCTATATTCATCTTTCAAGATAATTTATAAATGTATTATCATGGACAATTCCAAAGTTGTACATAAATTAAAATAATCCTAATAACACACCCTTTTCCATGTACCATTCATTACCTGTCTGCAGCAACTACCAGCAAATGGCCAATTCGATGTCACCTTCTAAGCCAATTGGATTATCTTCCAAAACATCCCAGACCTTATATCCTGTCACACATAAGTATTTCAGAATCTAAGGTAGTCTTATCTAAGGTAGTCTTTTATTCCATCTTATGCCCATATGTGTCCAATTATTTTGTGTTAAAGTTCCCCGTTTCTCCTCCATATTTTCCATTTTAACAAAAGCCAACTCTTCTGTGGGCTTTTTTTTCTTTGTATACACATGGTTCTGGTCACCCTGAGGTCAAGCTGCTGCCATGCTTCACATTGTAGGTATTGGGTATATTTAGTATTCCTCTTATCTGCAAGCTAAGAAGACAAAAATAACAAAACTTCTTAATCTGCTCCCTTTCCTTTTTCTCCTTGTTTGACTTCCTACTCTGCCTCTGGAAGCTGGCAAACTGACAGCTCATAAATCGTCATTCTCTGAAACCAGGAAGAAGCCTCTTTTCTCTTTCTTCAGCTGCAAATCAGTGGTCTGCATGCCTCAGAGTAAAGATGGGTTAAAGTAATATGTTTCTCTACTGTGTAAATCCTTAGGGTCTAAGGAGACTAGCAGGTCCTCCTCCTATGACCACTCATGCAAGATAGAGCTACCCTAAGTCTTAGGAGTCAGTGAATCTACACAGGCCAGTTTTTTTCCAAGACCCACAGAGTTCTGTAGTTTGCCTCAGAGCTTTATTTCCAGATTTAGTCAGGCCTAGAAGAGAACTGAGTCCTGAGCTCTAGTCCTATCCCTTATCAAAACCAAAAAGCCAATTGTTCCCACATACCTGCCATTCCCCGCTTGCCTGCTAGCACTGACAGCTGTGCTGGTGGACAGATCAAAATTCATAATGGAGGGAGATAAGGGTGTGCATTAGTACCACCCTTTCTCTGGAATTCCTCTTGTCCCTAATTCATGGTAGTATTTCTCAAACTGCTTGAAATCCTTTGGTATTTTGAAGCATATTAAATACCTTGTGCCTATGAAACTGAACTTAAACATACATGTCTTCTTGGCCCATCAGAATGTAACAATATAAATTCGTGTTTTATACCAGACAACATGGAAATGTCATTTTCCCTAGCTATAAAGTTATCAAGTCTTCACTCTGTGCCACTTTTCTAAGATAGAAATTTTATAAGAAACAGGATAGACTGGGAGGGGTGGCTCATGCCTGTAATCCCGACAGTTTGGGAGGTGGAAGTGGGTAGATCATCTGAGGTCAGAAGTTTGAGACTAGCCTGGCCAACATGGTGAAACCCTGTGTCTACTAAAAATACAAGAATAAGCTGGGTGTAGTGGAGCACACCTGTAATCCTGGCTACTCAGGAGGCTGAGACAGAAGAATTGCTTGAACCTGGGAGGCAGGGGTTGCCATGAGTCAAGATTGTGCCAAGATCCAGCTTGGGCAACAAGCGTCGTCAAAAAAGAAGAGAGAGAAGAAAACACGCAAGAAAAAAAGAAAGAAGGAAGCAGCAAAGGAAGTTAAAGTGTAAAGCCTCAGTTTCTGTCAGCTGGGCGCGCGGATGCGTACAGATGCCTCGACAAGTGTCTAAAAGGAGAGCTTCGCGGTGAGCTGGATGACATGCATATGGGACCGCGATGGGCAACGGATGACTTGTCGGAAACACTAGAAAGACCTGAGTTATTTGAAGGACGTAGTAGTATCATTGAATTCTGCAATTGAGCATTGAAAGGTCTTGACAGATCATCTCTCTCTCCTCTCTCTCTCTCTGTATCCATCATACACATAAACTTCTACAACTCATTTCTCTCTCTAGACTACAGAATTAGATAAGTGATCTTTACGAAAGGACTTATTAAATCATCCAGAAGGCTCTCAATATGTGTCGCTTTGCGGATAAGGACACGAGAGCGCGGATAGAAGGGAGTGGTGGGCGTGAAATTATACAAAAAATTGAACAGCATGTGTTATATATACACAGAGCGCGCCAAAATCTATGCGTCTGGCCACAAAATAAGTGTAATACATAAGAGAGGTAAGGTATACTATGAGAGAAGAGCAGAGAGGTTGTAGGATTTTTTTAGTGTAATAGAAAAGTAAGAGCGGCGGGCTAACTTGATAATATTGAAACTGAGCGCCTACCTAAATGAGACATAGAGAATCTGTGCTCTACTCACTTGAATTAGCTATATGCCAATTCTCAGGGCGGATTTGATATAGAATCAGATTGACTCTATTACCAATCAGAATTTAACCTAGTATGGGTAATTACATGAACCACCATTTGTCTTTGATTTGCCAAAATATGGAAATCAGTGATTGTTTGTTAAATATAGAATGTAGAACTTCTATGAAAAATACAACAAGATCTTTAAGAAAGGGAAGTTTGGGGGGTATCCTAAGCAAGATATGTTATCAAAGTGGCAAGGCACTAGAAAGAACCTCCATAAGTCAGAAGTACAGTGGGTTCTTTTTTGGAAGAGAATTTATGGCTGGCGGGTCTGTGTGTATGTGATGTGACATCTACATTAGCCAGTATCTGTCATATCTACTGAGCGGTAAGAGATTCATAATGTTGAATGAAATTGATCGCTGTTGTTCTAGGGTTCTGCTATAAAAACTGACATGCATATTTCTTGCGGAAAGTGACATAATCATCTCTTCAGGCGGACAAAATGTCTCTTCACGGGCGGTGGTATATCTTGCCAGTTTCTATCAGTCAACCGGTCTGATGATGTAAAAACTGTAATCTGAAATATAAAGGGTAGGTCTATCAAGGTATTACGCGTTTTTAGACGTAATAAAGTGCTTTTGTATCAAGTGAGTGGGGGTGAGGAGAATATGGATATTGATTTATCAAATAATATAGAGAAAAGTAGGTTCTTGGTGTAAAGAGTGAGGTGAGCGTTTGCAATAATGGAAATATTTCATCAAGGGGATACATATTAATAAGTTGAAACTCATTGACTTTTTCTAGATTGCAAATGGATAGTATGTCCCTAAAACAACACATAAACTTAGCTGAAAATATGAAAACCAAAACAAAGGAAAAAAAAAAAAAAACTGATGCATGCCATGCCATTCCTACATATCTGATGAGGCACAGTTATTTTATCCCATAATCTCTTGCAATTCTACCAGTCTTTAAGATCATGGACAACTTGTGTGATAGATATTTTTTTTCTCAGGAATCTGGGAAAGGGAAGAAAAGTGAAGCTAAGACAGAATTCTAATGCCTCCAACTGCACATAAAAGAGGCATATAACAATAAAAGATTATGGCCTCAAGGCACAATTCTTTCACTATGGTATCAGGGGGTCATCGTATGAACCAATCCTAAAACATAACAAAGATTCTCATTTAAGAACAAAATCTTGGGCAAAGGAAATGAATAGAAATTTAACAATAAAGAAATCATAAAGACAAATCACCACAATTAAACATTTAATTATATTTGTAATTAAAGAAATGCACATAAAACAAGAGAAAATTGTTATTTACCTTTCATATTAGCAAATATGAAAAGATTGAAAATACCCAGCATTATAGATGACACAAAGCACTATCTATCCCACATAGTATAAGAATATAACGTGTCTCTTATCCTGGAATTTTGTTACTAAGAATATATCTTAAGGAGACACATCAATAATTATACAAAGAATTTTAAGCACAAAACATTTTTTAATAGCAGAACTTTGGAAACAATCTAAATTTCTATCAATTAGGAATCTAACTATATGGAGGTATCTAAACTACATTTAAAATGATCATGAATATTGTTTTCCTGTAAGCCTTTAAATTTACTGCTTTCCATATATCCATGTGCTCCCCCATACATCTATGTGCTCTCCCACATTTTCCAACACCTTTTTAGTTAAGCCAGATTGTATGACTACTTATGGATCAACAGTGGTGAGCAGAAGTGATGGGTGATACTTCCGTGTTGAAACATTTAATAACCAGTATGCGACCCTCCATCTCTCTCTGTCCTTGACCTAGAAACCACATGTTCCAAATACGAAGACACATGTTGTCCAAATCGGTGAGACACTGCTTGGAAGATAGCTACTAGGTCCATGACAGACTTTATAAAATCAAGAAACAAACTTAAATGTGTCATTAGTGAGATTTAAGCATTTATGACTATCACAGAGACCAGCTTAACCTAATAAAGACATTTACAGCAAAAGTAGGAAACTTTTGTAATTAAAAAAAAAAAGAAAATATGTGGCATTGGCTTAGTCATCAGATGGAAGGCAGTAGGAAAACAATTCCCAGAGTAGTGAGATATTGATTTATGTTTGCAGTAACAAAACATTGGACAAAATTAAAGACTTGATAACTTGGAAGAGAAAATGTATCTAATAAACTTGTACCTCTGGGTTCATGATCATGATTAAATGTAGTGAACAGTGAGGGTCAATTGTTAATTGACTGTGTACGACAAGATAGCACAAGAAAACAATGAGTTCATGATAGAATTAGTAAATGCACAATAAGAAATAAAAAAATAATTCAGGGCTTTGGAGATTTGCAGAAGACATTTATCCTAGACCTTAAGAAGTGAAAATGAAATTAAAGGTGACTTTGAGTGACACAACAACTTGAATCCTGCATGAAGCTGGAATGGAAGGTTGTGCCTCTGCAGCTCTACCTGCACAGGCATTTGCCATTTCTCAAGAGCAGCAGCAAATGAACACACCATACCGATGAGTGATACTCAAGAATATAGATTTCAGGTAATTATGACAATTCCTAGATCCTGCTCAAAGGACCTTGTCAAAAATGTAATGATAGGGATGTAGACAAAATTAATCTCAATGAGTTACCACAGGACTAAACTCACACTCCAGCTGGAGCAAGGACAAGAACTCAAGTCAGTAGAGGAGGAATTTCCAAGTCAGAATAAGCTGGAAGAATTATGGAGAGTTAATGATTAGATGACAGAGGGAAGCCAGAGAAGGCAGGGTAATCATTCAATGTGTTCACCAACAGCAAAATTTTGATATGTTCATCGGCAGCAAAATACTGACAGAGATAATGTATTTGAAAAATATAAACACACATATCTAATCTGGGTTCAAAAATGTTTCCTGTGATTATGACTCCTATCAAAAGGATATAAAATATTATTCAGAATCAATGTTTTCAAAGAAAACCCTTTCAAGAAACCAAAGTTTCAATGAAATTAATTAACCTAGAAAATCAACAATTGATTCCAACAGTGAGAAAATGCATACTCAAGCAAATTTTCACAAATATAGTCAAAGTAGATGTTCTAGTTATTTAGCACTTGTCTCTGAGTCCCAAATATATCAGTCTTTGCCATTCTCTGTGATTCTGGAGCTAGGATTCTACAAACTACATTTATGTACAGCTGACTTTCTGTTAGATCTGATAAATGGGGCACTTGACTAGTCAAGAGAGAAGTGAAAAGCAGTTTGCTTTTCTATGCACTTGCTGTTACTGGAAGCATTGTCTCAGCAATGTCTCCTGACCTAGCAATTGATGCCAGTCTCCAATTTCTTTCAGCTCCTTCAGAATCAACTTCATTGCACCCTCTTCATGGTTTCCATCAGAATCTATCTAGGCAGCACCTGTCCTCAGAGGCTGAACTTCAGCTCCGTAAGTTACTTCCTTCAAGATGTTGAAGTACTAGCAGTAGCCAGGTGTCTTCTTCTAAGAGAGTCTCAACCCCACTGGGCCTCTTTTCTGAAGATGCATTCTGTTATATATTCCCATCTTCTGGCAATATAGTTTACCTAGATGTACTCAGCACCTGACAGAATCCCCACATTGGTTCCTTTCCTCAAGGAATAAAGGGTATTATGAAAGACAGGACAAAGTGTTATCCCCTGGAACTTCCTCTCCCTACCATAAGCCTGGGAAATCTGCAGAGAACAGACACCAGAAGAAAGCAGATGGACCTTGGCAAATAAATATGTACTACTATAAATTTAATAAGACGATTACACCAATTACAGCAGCTGTTCTAGAAACATTGTTTTTATTAGAGTGAATTTTCAAAGACCCTAGTACCCGGTAGGCAGTTATTGATTTGGAAATTGCTTTTGTTTTTTCCTTAAAAGTTGTCAAAAAACACAAAGAGTAGTCTACTTTTTCCTGACACGGTCAAAAATTATTTAGAAAAAATTAACTTCTGTTCTTTGCCTAACTCTAGTCTTCCTAGAGTTGTATTATCACAAAAACACCCAGAATACCTCTTTGCCACATTAATATTATCATGACAATTGTGCCTGATGAGCAAGAAGCAGAATTATCATAGATAATTTAGTAAGATAAACATAAACTACAACGTAAGGGAGATATATCCCATGGAAATGCAGAGACTAATCACTTCAGTGATGTTTCTGGAATCTGGTCATTAAGACATTTCCTCTGAAGTAAAAGACAAATTGCTATATTTTCTCCTTGTATTAAAAAAGAAACACAGTGTTTGGAGATCTCTTTGGATTCTTGAAACACTATACAGCCAGTCCTCCAGATCTGTAGGTTCCATATTCACGGATTCAACCAATAGCAAATTAAAAATTTTTGGAAAATAAGCAAATAATACAATAATAATAATAACACAGATTATAAAAAATTAGTATAAAAACATTTACATAGCATTTACGTTGTACTAAGTATTATAAATAACCCTATCTCTACTAAAAATACAAAAATTAGCCAGGCATGGTGGCATACACCTGTCAGCCCAACTACTCAGGAGGCTGAGGCATGAGAATCACTTGAATCTGGGAGGCGGTGTTTGCAGTGAGCTGAAATTGTTCCACAGCACTACAGCCTGGGTGACAGATCGAGACTGTCTCAAAAAAATAAATAAATAAACAAGTAATCCTGAGATGATTTAAAGTATACAAAAAGATGTATGTAGATTAGATACAAACATTATGCCATTTTATATAGGGCACTTGAGCATCCACGTATTTTTGTATCTGTGGAGTTCCTGTAACCAAAGCCCTACAGGAACAGAGGGATGTCTATCTATCACTTTGGAATGTGCTATTCTTACTAATTTACAGAGTAGTCCTTAAGATTAACAGTTTTGAATGCGACTCAGAGCAAGAGGGGGCCTGTAGTTGGCCCAGGCTTTAATGTGAATTACTCTGCTCCTTGAGCCTATCGACACAACAGATCTTATGCTACAGTGTCTAAGAAAAATAGGGATATTATACAACTCTGGCAATCCCCAACAGTGCAGACCTATAGGAGTTGGGAACAAAACCATGGTTCTCTTACATGGGAATTTATTTTTTTGAGAAATACTTCCTTGCTTGCTTGGTGGTCCTGTTTCATTTTTCCTCAATGAACATCAAGTGACAATGCTTTCTCAGCACAGACTGGGCATTATCTGATACACCAGACCATAAGATCAAGCATGTATGGTGGCAATTCATCATCAAATAGAAATGATGCATAAGAGATTGTACTCAAGTCACTCCAGAAGGTATGAGAGGTGCCTACAATTCCCGTGATACCTACTTCTTCTCCATTGTTTCTTCTCCTGCACTCTACATCTATGCCCTGATGAAAAGATCTGATGACCTATTGACTAGGGAAGAAAGAAAAACTCAGACTTTTAGTAATGGCTCTGCACTATACTTCTGAATCAACAGGAAGTGAACTTTGTAGCATCACAGTTCCATTCAGAAGTATCCGTGTAAAGCAGTGGTGAAGAGAAATTCTTTCAAGAGAAGAATTTTGAACCATACGTTTGATTTTTCAATTTGTCTGGACTAACTGGATGGTCTGAGTATGTGTGTATCCTGATGCATGTTAGAGTAGTTAACAGTCCAACAAGATTTTTAGTGACTTGGAAAGGAGAGATTAGAGGATTAGTGAGAAAGTTTGGAGAAGAGATGTGTAGATGAACCTCTGTAACGGGGACAGCATATAAAGATCTTTGTAGCCCATGTTAATGTTTGTCAAAGGCATTGACTGTCAAGGAGTCTTTCAGAACTCAGATGGAAAGGGTAGTATGTTTTGTTGTTCTCAGACAGTCTCTTTCCCCAGCCACTCAATACTTGTTCAGTGGATCATGGACACACTAAAAGTTTCCATGGTGACTGCTCTTCATGGGTCAACAAATGAACATTTCCTCATCAATGTTAATCTTTATATTGCTACTATTGCTATTTAGTCTGCCAACATCAGAAACCAAAATGGATCAACATTCCTCAGGAGTGGTGGAAGGAATGGCCAGATTCTGCCACGTGACACCAAAGCTAAGATTCCCACAAATAGGGAGAACTATGAGACTGTAAGGCAAGAGGTTGGAAGATGGATTTAGTCCCTCATAGTTTCTTTCTATTCTTGTCAGCATTCATCCCAGCTATAGTCCTTCATCCCAGAAGCAATAGTTCCCAGTCCCTGGCTATTTTGGTATTCCTAGGACCAGCCTGATCATAGTCCATCAAAGCTACCAGCAACAGACAACATGTCCTCTTCTCACAGGTCTCAGCCCAAGCTTTTCAAGGATCTTCCTTTGATACTCTGTCAACATCAGCCAACAACAATTATCCCTTAAATGTGTGAATTCCAGTTTTACAAGCCCCTCCTTCGTGTTTCTAGCTTATAATATCCCCCAAACTCTTCCCATTTTTCCCTAGCCCTGGTGGTGGTCATTTCTTCCTGCAATTATTATCTCTATGAGGCTTCAGTGTCCCTTCTCTTCAGTCCCCAAAATCTTTTTAAATTAATCCCTACATTAAATTATTTCTATAGAAACACCGACTATGATTTCTGTGTCTCTGACTAGAACTAGAAAATACAATGAGAAGGTCCATATTCATAATCTTATTCAGCATTGGACGTTTGAAAATTGTTAGCACCACCTTGTCTACAAGCATGAAAAAGGCTTTGAAAATAATGAGGTTTTCATTTCAACTATGAAGACTCGGATAATGGAGAAACTCTGTGAATGTAATAATGAATGTGGGAAGGGGAAACTCTATGAATATAATAATGAATATGGGACACCTTCCAATTTAAGTCGGCCCTCAATGATTATCAGAGAACATAAAAATACAGGGGGAAAGAGCCCTAAAATTATAATAAAGGTGATGAACATCTTTCATTTGAAATCTTATCACTAAACATTAGCCAACACCTACTGAGGATAAATCCTATGATTGTCATATATGTGGAAAAATCTAACAACAGCCAGCATCAACATTTATTACAAACAAAGCAGAAAAACTGTATGAATGTACTAATTGAGATAAAACTTTTCATGTGAACATATATGTCACTTTACGTAAGAGAATATACACAAGGAAGAAATATATAAATGTAATAAATGTGGGAATGCCTTTAGCAAAGAGTTTCATGTCATTACTTATTGAAACACTCACATCGATAACATCTTTAGACCCAGGAAACTGGGGATTTTTCTCAGGTGCCATAATTTGAAAGGCTGCTTTTGGTCTTCTTCAAGCCATAGCCCTCCATGGTGCCTCAGACCATAGAACCTAAAAACCTGTGGCATCTCTTCTAAAATATGCTTTTTGTATCCCAGAACTCATAACTTCCTGTCCAAATAGCCCAGAGACAATTCTAGGGCTTGTGGCCTGTTACTCAACTTTGTCCTCCAGGAACAGAGGACATGCAATGGTATGTAATCCTTTAGGCTTGTATAATGGACAAGAAGAGACTTCAGGAAAAAGCATGATTATACACAATGGAGTGCCACATGCCCTCGCAAAAGGTCTCTCACAAGTCAGGATTATTCTTGATATGAGAAGAGAGGGGGCAGGTAGGATCCAGGCCCAGAGGAATTCAGCCACCTAGTGATATTGCCTATGAATGCAAGAACTAACATGCAGGCACTGATGAATGAGAGAATTAAAATAGCAGTAAAACGTCATAAACATTTAAAAGCATGAATGTGTTCAATGATAAATCAAAACTTACTATATATCAAAAGGTTTATGCTTGGGAAAATCTTATCAAATGTGATATTATGAAAACTATAACTTTTCTGCTAGATATAATTTTGTTATAAATCATGTTTCAGGTGTGTACCAAACTTTTATAGAAAATTCATACTTTTCTATTAATAGGTTTAGTCACTGTGAAATATGAAGCTATTTAAAAGAATGTGAATAATTTAAATGTCAGACCATATATGTTAGACATATACATAAATTATTCTTGGAATAATAATTTATATAACTGAAAATATAGCTATATTGGATTTGCTTATTAATCCACCTAAACATGACTATGAAATATTGTAATTAGATAACTTTATTAATATTTTCTACGTTAATATCACCAGTATAGTATAATATACAGTGAAAATAAAACAACATTTAAGAAGTTTAAACTGTCATTCCACAAACCTTTTCTCCTATTATTTCTTGGCAAATATAAGTAGCTCTGACTAACTAACTAAATTGTACCTTCAATAAAAATCTACCACTTTGGTAAAGTTGAAAAAAAGAAGTTTAAATGAAAAATATTCAGCAAAACACATCATAAATTCAAAGTTTCAGGGCTAAAATTAAAGATATTGTCAAGAGGTGTTTTTGAAACACATTGTACTAAAACCTGGATTAAGGACAATACTTGGCAGTTAAAAGATAACTAAGTAAATACTGTGTCTCAGGGAGAGATTGGAGTCTGACCTCCTTGGTGGCATGTGTTATCTTCCAAAGGGGAATGAAAGCTGGGGCCATGGAGATATTCCAGCAGTTGTAACTGGTAGAAATTTGCTGTATCCATTCCCAATCCTGCAGATGTTTATTTATATTCCAGAAGGTGAAGGCTAACGATATTTGCCTTCTCTTTCCATTGAATATTTGTTAACAGAAGGAATAAAATGTTTGTTTCCTTTCTCAAGAGGACAAAAGAAACAGTTGTCCTTCTATGTGATGTTTCAGATACATATTTTGGGGGTTCCTCATTTAGAGGATAGATCCATGAACATGTAAGATGACAGGTATGTGTACTTCCTCACATCACCCAAGAATAGAAAATAATTAATGAACCAATGCAGTAATTAATATAAGTAATAATATGTTCATGCCCCAGAAACCTTGTGTCTACTTTCAGAATAATACAGATATAGATATTAAAAACTTAACTGGTTTCTTTAAGCAGTGTTTTGTGGTTCTCCCTACGGGAATCTTTCACCTTCTTGGTTAGATGAATTCTTAGATATTTCATTTTCTTTGTGACTACTGTAAACGGGATTGTGTTCTTCATTTAGTTCTCACTTATAATATTATTGTTGATAGAAATGCTACTGACTTTCCTACACTGATTTTGTATCCTGAAACTTTACTGAATTCATTTATAAGCTCCAGAAGCCTTTTGGCAGAGTCTTTAGCGTTTTCTCTGTATAGACTCATATTGTCAGCAAGAGAGATAGCTTTATTTCCACCCCTGCCCCCCCATTTGGACGCATTTTATGTCTTTCTCTTGCCTGACTGCTCTGGCTAGGACTTCCACCATTATGTTGAGTAGGAGTGGTGAGAGTGAGTATCCTTGTCTTGATCCAGTTCTCGGAGGGAATGGTTCCAGCTTTTGCCCATTCACTGTGATGTTGGCTGTGGGTTCATCATAGATGGCTTTTATTATTTTCAGGTATGTTCCTTTGATGCATAGACTGTTGAGGGTTTTTATCAAAGGGATGTTGGAGTTTATCAAAGATTTTCTGGGTCTACTGAGATGATCACAGTGTCTTAGTTTTTGATTCTGTTTATGTGATGAATCACATTTATTCATGTATGTTGAACCAAACTTGCATACCAGAAATAAAGCCTACTTGATTGTGATGAATTAACTTTTTGATGTGTTGCTGGGTTTGGTTTGCTAGTATCTTGTTGATAATCATTGCATCTATGTTTATCAGGGATATAGGTCTGATGTTTTCCTTTTTCATTGTGTCTCTGCCATTTGTTCGTATCAGGATGACGCTGACTTCATAGAATGGGTTAGGGGCTCCTCTTCAACTTTTTAGAGAAGTTTTAGTAGAAGTGGTATTAGTTCTTCTTTGTCCATCTGGTAAAATTTGACTGCTCCAGTGCTTTTTTTTTTTTTATTGGTAGGTTTTTTTATTACTGATTCAATTTCAAACTTCCTATTAATCTATTCAGATTTCACTTTCTTCCTGATTTAATCTTATGAGGTTGTGTGTCTGGGAATTTATCCATTTCCTCTAGATTTTCTAATTTGTGTGCACAGAGGTAGTCATAGTAGTCCCTAAGGATCTTTTATATTTCTGTGGGATTAATTATAATATCATCTTTGTCATTTCTAATTGTGCTTATTTGGATCATCTCTTTTTTCTTTAATTTAGCTAATGGTCTATCAATTTTGTTTATTTTTTTTAAAAAAACTATTGTTTTTATTGATCTTTAGTATGGACTTTGGGTCTCAATTTCATTCCATTCTTCTCTGATTTTAGTTATTTATTTTCTTCTACTAGCTTTGGGGTTGAACTGTTCTTTTTTTTCCTAGTTCCTCTGGTTGTAATGTTAGGTCATTAATTTAAGATTTCTAACCTTTTGATGAAAGTGTTTAAGTTTTCTTCTTAACACTGCTTTAGCTATATCCCAAAGGTTTTGATAATTTGTGTCTCCATGTTCATTTATTAAAGAAAAAAATCTTATCTGATATTGCCTTCCTTCTTCCTGTTCCAGAGTCTCAAATTACCTATCATTAAATTGTGAGAGAAAAATTTAAAGGGAAGAAATGAAACAGATGGAAGAAGTGTGCTTAGAAAAGAACTATTGATGAGATTACTGCATGTAGAAATGAAAGTAATCTAAAAAATGGGAAGCCTTTTGAGATTATGAGAAAGTTTTACTCTCAAGTAAGTCATATTGTGTCTTTAAAAGCCTGTGATTGTTCACTGTTTAAAACAATTCTTGACTCTTGACTCTCTAATACTTGTGGAGTAGCCACAAAGGATTTACAGTAACCACAAAGAAAATGAAATATCTAAGAATTCATCTAAACAAGAAGGTGAAAGATTCCCACAAGGAGTGGGCAGAAATTAAATTGAAAAATCTATGCAGCCACCAAGGAAAACAAAAGCCTGACACCCACTTTAAATGTACCTAAAATCGATAGAAAGAAATAGTCTCCAGATAGATGGAATCGGGAAGCCTCAGAATCAAGAGCAAAAAAAGATATTTTGCCTTCTCAGAGTCTAACCTCAGGACTGCCCACACTCCTAAGGTAAGGAATTTTTACAGTACCTGCCCAGCAGAATTTCAGAATTGTTTTAGAACAGTGATATATGGTACCCAAAAGAAAAACAGAGATATTTATTGGTCACCAAACATCCATGTGTTCTACTTTTCTCGGCCCCTTTGCGATTAGAAGAAACTATGCTATAAGCTTTAGGCAACAGACTGTAAGCAGAAAAGATATGAGTCACTTTTCGGGGGGTGCAACAAAAGCATTAAAAGCTAATTCATTCTTCTCCACTATGGTCATCTGAGGGCCAGATGGTGTTTCTACATATTAAGACTTGGGTCCCACACCTTAGAAGAAAGCTACTCTTGAGAACTGTTGGGCTCATTGCAACCTTTGCGTGAGTGAGAAGTAAGTATTGTACTATGTTAAACTGCTGAAATTTGGAGGGTTTTTTGCCAAAATATTGCCTATCCCCCTAGATCTCCATTAGGAGTAATTACCCCACTCCTGCCTCCCCGAGACCTTTGGCCTTGTCTGAAGAAATTTTTGGTTGTCACGACTAGGAAGAATATGCTACTGGCCTCCAGTGGGTAAAGGTCAGGGATGTTGCTAAATAACCTGCAATGCACAGGAAAGCCCCCCCAAACAAAGAACTACGTGGCCGAAAATGTCAATACTACCACCGTCGAGAAACCCTGATCACATCAAACCTGACTAACACAACACTGAAATGGTGATCGTTCCGTGACAAATTGCATATTTATTCCGGTAAAATTTATATACTATTTTGAGAGTATGTGAATCTCTGCATCCACTCATGAATATAGTCTATTCTTCCCATAGTAATCAGAGTAATTTTTTTATTTCAAATGTAAAGCAAATCAGATCACTTCCCTGCTAAAAATTTTCAACGCTATCAGTCACACTTACAATAAAATCTCTACTTTGTAAACCTCAGCCTAGGAGGCACCTGCCCTCCTACCTAATCCAACATCATTGCTATCCCTCTGGTCCATTTTTATAGGCCTTTCTACTGTCCTTCTAACTCGCCAAGAACATTCCTGCCTTGGAGCTGGAGGATTTCCTTTTATTCCTGATCTGTTTATTTTCCAGACAGTTGACAGCTCTCTCCTCAATTGAGGGTTCTGCTCCAGTGTCTCCTCCTCAGAGGGTTCTTCTCTGATTACCCTTACCTGACACAGACCCGCACCTCAGTTTTCCAGGGATTTTTACTTTCTCATCATTTTGTACATTGTTTAATTTTCTGTGGCATATATGTTACCTTTTGGAAACCAATTTTTCCTTTCAAATTTGAAGGGCATATGCAAAGGTTGAACTTTGGAGGTGGTTCCTCTATTATATCCATAAATAGAGAACATTTGTGAGAAACTTCACATTTTGACCTGTTACACGCTCTTGAAATCAAATGCAGCAGCCTAGATTTCTCTAGTTTTGTATTTTAATAAGGATTTCTTACATGAATATTAAATCCATTTGAGTAAATAAAGGAGTAGAAGAAATATTCCCAGTACCTCAAAAGTTTCAACTTAAAGCTCCAGGATCGAGATAAATACTTTTTAAAGTCCCACAAATAACATGTGATTATAAAATAATAAGATTTCTACCCAGACTCAAACTTCAGAACAGCTCTTAGAAACTAAAAGCAGTCCTATATTCAGCACTAATGGACTCTGAATGAACTGTGAAACAGTGATAAGGAAAATATGAATTTGTCCTAATGAGAAACTCTGGGTACAAGACACATTTGAGGTAATTAAAAAAGAAGGGGCATTGAGTATTAAGAAAGGATGTTAATCTTCACTAATGAATGAGACTGTATTACAATGTCATAATTAAAATGCCTGTAGTTTCTTTCTAAAATTACAAACTTAAACAAATTGTGTAAGGTTTATGGGAAAGTCCAATCAGAGTGTACCTCTGAAAAAAAATCTGTAGTGGATATGGGCGGTAAATAAAAGAGAACATGCTTTCTTCGTATACCAGAATGAGAAATTTTCAAGGGGTGAAAACAAATATTGAAACTAAAGCAGTGTATGTTATCAGATTATAAACAATTGTAATAAAAACAATATCCTAAACAAATAATGTAAAAATAAAAATCTTCAACTACTATTCTTGGAATAGCTCAGTTGGTGTGTTCAGATTTTTTTCGTTATGTCTAATAGGAGAGGAAAATACATATGGAAAGCTGAAAAGCATTGCAATATTTTTTTAAAAAACTAGATACTATTGACAAAATTGATACAGAATTCTCAAGCAAGACCCATGTTAGCACGTCTATTAGATTTGTAACCTAAAGAACATGCCTACCAAAATACGGAAACATTTACAAAAACTACAGCTCGCTTAAAGAAGTAAGATGCCTATTTATGTAAATGATCATTCAATCAAAATAAAACAAATAATATTGAGATGATTTGTCCAAATATCTGAGCCCGTAATGAAATCAAATTCAATTAAGTCAGTAATGTGATGAAGCTATATTTAATAGATTTTTTTTTTTACTTAATAGATTTATGCCATTGAAGGATGTGAATATAAACAGAATACAATAGATGCTTTCTATTAAGGTTTTATTAATGGTTTTGACATGATGTCCCCTGATATTTGACCTTCAAAATTAGTACAAATTATTTTAGATATGAACTCAATCCTGAAAATGGAAGACTGATTTTACGATTAAGCAAAAGTTAATCACAAATTAATATTAATGGAGCCAATTGGATAAGGCTTCAATCAGCTCACATTAGCAGTGAACTTTGGGACTGGAAGGCATTGGGTTTAATGGTAAACAAAGCATTTGCTTGAGTACTTACTAATGGGTAAAAAATGAGGTTTAATTACATTTGCTGATTATATTAAAATGGGAAAGTGGTGAGAAATGACAGAAGGTGTTGTGCTGGGCTTTAGCAAAAATGAAATTCTAGGTATTGGAGACAGGTAATTTAAACTAATGTTGATTGGGATTCTGTCTCAGGGAGTGGATATTCGGGAGCTTTGTTTATGTATTTTGTTCTAAAAGAGTCATTTTTCTTGCCTGAGAAAAGCGACAACTATAAAAGGTAGGCAGATTTAGAGACTGTTTTTAATTCTATGTTTTGTGAATTCATGAAACTTATTTTAATGTAGAAGTTGCTTGACAGACTTTAGATAGTCAAAAGGGTCAAAATGGAAGTAAAATATAATTTTGTTATTTATTTATTCTACGCATATTTATCTTGCCTAATCTGTGCCAAGCACTCTTCTAACAGTTTAGAGTATTTGTGAACAAAACAGACTAATCCCTGACACTCCATGAAATTTAAATTCTAGAAAAATGATTTCCTCTTGGATTTTCTTTTTCCTTTCCTGTTGACACCATAGAATGTTTCATAGGAAGGCGTGATAGCCATCCCCCATGCTATCAGACTATTAGCAGTGAACTTGAGAGCTGGAGACAGGAATTAACATTTATGCAGCATTTACTGGTGTTGTGTGTTGGATCTTAAGGGGATGCAGAGATGAAAACTACCTACAGCTGCTGGGAAGTATTTAGGGGCAACAAGCTGTCAAAAAGAGTTCCTTGAGACTTGATAAGAAATTTTTTGAATACATAGATAAGGGAAGAGAGACCTAGGAGAGAATAGCATATGCAAATACAGAGGGGCATGAGAAAGTGTGACATGTTCTATGAAACACAAAGAATGGTAAAAGATGAAAGTCAGCAAAGGCCAGATCCTAATGAGCCTCACAGAGCATGCAAATATGTTTAGAATGATAGCACTGTGAAAGCATTGAAAGATTTGTGACAGGGAAATAAGATCGGATTTGTATGAGGCTCATGCTGGTAAAGAAGAAAATGAGCCTAGGTACAGGGAACTGATAAGTCTATTGCAGCAGGTCTGGGAACAGATGAAAAACCTGTCATCCAATATGGGAGCTACTAGTCACATGTGCTATATAAATGTAAATTGAAATTAAATGAAATTGAAAATCTAGTCTCTCAATCACATTAATCATATTTCTCCTATTGTATAATGCAAATGTCGAACATTTCTATCATCTCAAGCATTCTATCTAACTTTGGACAATAGTCACCCATTCTGGGGAAGAAAGTGAGGTTATCCTGAGGGAGGAAAGAAGGGCATTTTAGGGCAAAAGAACTTTAGAATTTACTCCGTATGTCACTATGTTTTTTATTCTTTTACGACAAAAATATCTTCAGGTGCCACTTGAAAAAATTGAAGAAAAAAATCAAAGCCTACAGTTGGTATTTATCATGGGGATGAAAAGGAGGGAATGGGATAAAGAAGTAGATCAAACCTGTCTTAAAGTATTGTTGTCGATATTTAATGCTCTCTATTTGACCTTGACTATAAAATCCAGAATTTAAAGTATAAACTCTGAATTTGTGAAATACTTACTAGTACTTACTGTAGAAAAGTTATATTTAATAGGAAAACTATTTATGTCATATGATATTAAACTTTCTTTATTATTAGTGGTATTTGAGGAAGAAGTAAACACTCAGTGGAATGGAATTGCACTGACCATAAATTATACATGGAGATTTGGGCAGAAGAAAATGTATTTACCTAATCACTATCTAGGGAGCAAGCAGATAAGCAGACAGAGGAGTGACATGGCCCTCAGCCAATACAGACACATACCAGCACAATCACCTGTCAGTGATGCCATGTTTCTTGGGCGGGGTGCCACTCTTGCTGAGTATTTGGGGGATTCCCAGCGAGCCCAACCAGAGTAGGCAACAGAGAGTTGTTGCTCTGTAGCTGCCAGACTGCCAAGCCATCAAGTCAAGGAATGCTTCACAACAAGCTGCCAAGGAAGTTTTAGCACTTGATTCTTATCTAGCTTTCCTGGTGTGGTAATATTATGTTGCTTTTGTGGCCAAAATAATGCAAATCAAAATTAAGGGTGAAAATAAAATGAATACACATACTGGAAAAGTTAGCAGGATTCAGAGCTAAATTCGAAAATAGTTTCAGAAGGTTTCCAATTCACCACATTTCCTCTCAAATTGTAAAACGTATATTTTAAAAGAAATTATTTTTTAATCCTTGAAATTAAAAGATGGATCCCCTCCTAGAAGCAAACATAAAATTTTATGTTATCTATAATCAATGAATCACTTATCAATAAACTAAAAACCTTAAGCATTCCCTAATTCCTGTCAGCTGCAGAATCAGTTGGATTTAGATTGCTTCTATAGGGAATGTTCCAATTTTTATTTTTGCTACAAAAACAAGACAAGCTAGGAATGCAATACAGAGATTAAATTACATAGTTATCCTAGCAAAGATGTTCTGCAACATGGTTCATTACAATTGTTTCAGAAGTGCTGAAAATCATTTATATTTACCATATATCCATGTTTGCCTAAAAAAACTGGAAGTGGTATCTAAATATAGATAGAAGTATGTATCATCCAGCACATCATGGTTTTTTTCTTATTTATTATGTGAAAAGAAAATAAATATTACCATTTTTTTTAGTTTTAAAAGGAAAGATAAAATATTAATAACTCAAAAGTAAATACACTTCATGTGATGTAAGGAATAGAATCCAGGTCACATGACCTTTTGTTTGAGATTAAAACTCTTAAATATGAAGGAAATATAAAAAGTATCCCTTAAAAGTAAAGCGAAAGATTGATAATATTCTCTTTGTTCTAACACTATAATCAGTAGAGTATTTTCTCTATTGTTTCTAAGCAAGACCTCTGCTGGCTTTTCTGAACAGTGTGCTGGTCCATTTTCAGTCTCAAGGTCAACTGGAGTTTCTGCACCTCCACAGCCCATCTTTCATGTCCTGAACCTGCTGCTATCAAAGACACACACCCCAGGCCAAGCTGTATAATAGTGGTTTCCAGCAGAGACAGCGGGCATTTTGGCTGGGTCTATCCAGACAGCTGGATGGTGGTTCACACTTCCCCGGCAGGGCAGGTCTATCACACAGACCTGAAACTTGAGGAATTTTGGAATCGTATGTCCTACTGTGGTTGATTGTAATTTTCTGTGAATTAAAAGAAGTTGTACATGAAAGGCAATATATATTTTTCCATATCATTATATATTTTTCATACTGACATGAAAGAATATGTGTATGGCTGCATATGTACATATAAACATGTATACATATGTATGGTACATGCATATATACATTTGGTTCAGTTACACAAATATATATTGAATACATTCTGTGTGCCAATTTATAGATGCTTATAAGCTGAGATCCATGATTTTTTAAAGCTTACAGTCAAACTGCAATGTTGGCTACCTTCTTGAGTTAAAAGTTTGCCTGATGTAATTTTATTTTGTTTCCAAAATAGAACATAACTTAAGCTTAATTGAAAAAAAAAAGTGTGATGCACTAGTCAAAATAATGGGTGGATTTTCTTCTATAAATTTTCCTTTTTTTTTTTTTTGCCTTCTCTCTTTATTGAATTGTAGTTTACTTCACATAAAGTATATAATGATTAAAGTGTATAAATGATAAATGAACAAAGTTATGCTTAATACAGAAAAGCTAGGTAGGTTTTGAAGTGTTACCTTTTTTTTTTTATTATTATTATACTTTAAGTTCTAGGGTACATGTGCATAACATGCAGGTTTGTTACATATGTATACTTGTGCCATGTTGGTGTGCTGCACCCATCAACTCGTCAGCACCCATCAATTCATCATTTATATCAGGTATAACTCCCAATGCAATCCCTCCTCCCTCCCCCCTCCCCATGATAGGCCCCGATGTGTGATGTTCCCCTTCCTGAGTCCAAGTGATCTCATTGTTCAGTTCCCACCTATGAGTGAGAACATGCGGTGTTTGGTTTTCTGTTCTTGTGATAGTTTGCTAAGAATGATGGTTTCCAGCTGCATCCATGTCCCTACAAAGGACGCAAACTCATCCTTTTTTATGGCTGCATAGTATTCCATGGTGTATATGTGCCACATTTTCTTAATCCAGTCTGTCACAGATGGACATTTGGGTTGATTCCAAGTCTTTGCTATTGTGAATAGTGCCGCAATAAACATACGTGTGCATGTGTCTTTGTAGTAGAATAATTTATAATCCTTTGGGTATATACCCAGTAGTGGGATGGCTGGGTCATATGGTACATCTAGTTCTAGATCCTTGAGGAATTGCCATACTGTTTTCCATAATGGTTGAACTAGTTTACAATCCCACCAACAGTGTAAAAGTGTTCCTATTTCTCCACATCCTCTCCAACACCTGTTGTTTCCTGACTTTTTAATGATTGCCATTCTAACTGGTGTGAGATGGTATCTCATTGTGGTTTTGATTTGCATTTCTCTGATGGCGAGTGATGATGAGCATTTTTTCATGTGTCTGTTGGCTGTATGAATGTCTTCTTTTGAGAAATGTCTGTTCATATCCTTTTCCCACTTTTTGATGGGGTGGTTTGTTTTTTTCTTGTAAATTTGTTTGAGTTCTTTGTAGGTTCTAGATATTAGCCCTTTGTCAGATGAGTAGATATGATTTGTTGAAAACATCTAATGATAAAATCCCAATTCCCTTAAATTCATTCACAAATATGAATAGCTTTTCTTTATTTATGTACAAATCAGAGATCTGAAATGTTGTGCCACTCATTAGTTTCACATTCATCTAGATACCTCTCTTGTGAAGACGTCTGTCAGAGTAGTAAGGAAGAAATTCTTTAAAAACTTGCTCATTATTAGCTACCTTTAGTCTCACCTAACCCAGAATTTCTCCTGAACTGAAGGAAGTGCTTTTATTCTGTATCATTTCCAAATTGCTTATTTAAAAAATGAAAAACCACAACAAAGCTGCAAATAATAAATATGATATAAAATTAGTTAAGAAAAAGAGGTGATGAAAACCAAAATAAAACAAGATTTAAAATTATATAACCCTGCACCATTTGTTTTGTCACTAAAACTTAATTTGAATACTAAGCAATATTTTATGCTACTCTCTGTATCTAGTCTTCTCTCTCTATAAGTCAACTTTCTTTGAGTAGCTCTTACTCAAAAACAATCAATTATTTATTGCTCATCTTTCTCCACACTATATTAATGAGTTGGAGTAAAAACGGCCAGTCAGTTGATCTTTTCTAGTGTGACACATTATTTTTCCACTCATAAACCACAGCATCATACAGACTAACTCTTCAACCTGTCGCCAACTCCCTACCTATCTTTTGTCTTTCAATCTATAGTAACAACATCTTCCCCCTCAAGCTCTACCAGGATCACATCATCATTCTCGAACACCATAATTTAATAGTGATTTCTATTTCTTTGTCATCACATTGAGTCTTGATCATATGTTCTCTGGCCCCATCCAGTTATGAAGTTCTGACTAAACATTAAGAAACACCTTTCAAACCCACTGCCTTGTGTATTTCCTGACTTCATATCTGTACCAACTGCCACAATTCTAACACATCATAAGGATAGCTCCATTTAACTTCATGAAGTATGGACACAATTCCTTCAAATTTCACCCACTTTAATAAGACACTGTTTCTAATTATGTTAGCACAAATGAGGCATCTCTACAACTACATGTGCCAATACTCAGAGAATGAAAGCATTTCAGAACTAAAAATGACCTTGGAGATCAATGGGCAGGTCAGACATTCTTTTTCTCAATTAGGTTCACGAATCAATTATCTCAAGTAACTTGCCTAAGGTCAGATGGGTAGTGACAGAACTGGTTTCAAAACCACAGCTTCCTAACTCTGATTCCACAGTCTTCTTTAGCAGAGAGACGTGCATCAAAATGGTTTCCTGTAGTCTCTCATGAACACCCACTGCCCTCCTTATTTTCATCATCCTCCTGTTTACACCATCCTCCTCTACTTCCCTTCTATGTGTTTTTCCTTCTATTTATTTTCTCTGCCTGGCTTTCTGCTGACTGTTCCAAACTTGAAGTCCTTCAATTCTCTATGGCATTTATTTTCTTTAAATACCTATGGTCTTTTATTTCTATTTCTCCTGTTGAATTTATCATAATCTATCACAAACAAGAGTAATTTATATTCTTGTTGTATCTTGCTATTAGGAAAGCAAGTTATTTGAGGAAGGACTCATGGTTTCTTACAGGTCTTCATAGGCTTTTTAGCTCTTAATAAGTCAGTGTTCAACTGAATACAATTCCATCTATCATACATCTATCATAGGATATAGCTTGATGAGAAGTAAATTGGTTATCACTCAACAGTTAATCTATCTGATTTGCCATGGGCCTAGGGCAGTTTTTTTGAGTTCAGTATTTCATATTTTTTGTTATTTGCTGGGCCATAATAATAAAACTATAGCAAATAGCAACAGAACTTTTCAGTCACATCCAATTCAATCAAGTTGTAGATCGTACACTCCCAAAAATAAAGCATTTCTATTTTCTTCACTTCATATTACCTGTAACAGAGTCACATTCAGAAAAGACTCAGTGTATATGCTTATGTTAATGCTAGTGCTAATGCTGGAACAGGAAGAGACTATGAAACATCTGGGTTCAAAATTATCAGAATTACAACATCAGTACTCCAGAATTCTGACTTATGATATAAAAATTTTACTTTGTGCTTATTCTGATTGATAGTAAATTTTTTAAAGGAATCTCAATTTTGTGTTTTTTATTGTGCCATTTTAATATTATGTAGTCATCTAAGATATACTAAAAGTGACCACAGTTTTAGAATATGCATAGCAGAGATTAGTATAGAGTTGATTATCAACAGAAGCTAAATGAATAAATTATTGACTAATTTACGCTAGCCTGTCCCTGAATCCATTATTTTGCAATCAGATGTGATATTTATTTCCTCCATGATTAGAGGAATTTAGAAACTCATACTCAATTTATTTTGTAGTGGGTGAAAGTAACGCAAGCGATTTTCTACAAGCACAATAGCTTTCCTTTAAGAACACTGTAAATCTGAAATACTTCCTGTCTGTCTTAACAACATTCCTGAACAATCATCTTAAGAACTGGGTTTCCCATTCTGCTTGCCAGTCTGTAAGCACAGCAGCTGCTTCAGGATGTATGCTACTACTGCCTCACTCCTATATGGTAAAACCTCATCATCCCAAATAAGTCTGGGCAACCTTTGTAAGAAAAAAAAAATATGTTCTATAATCTTTACAAACCAAAGCACTACATGTATTCAGTTCAGAGCCAGATTTTCTGGACAAAAAAAAAGTTGCCTAAGATACACTGTGTTTCAATAGCTCACATTTCTTAGATAATGAGGAGAAAATATGAAATATGTTCTCAAAGATTGACTCTTTGATAACCTATTTCTAGGTGAAATGCCTATTGGTATAGACAAACGTATTTTAGCAGATAATTTCTAGCTGATTATGTTTACATTCTTATTTGTGGGTCCGCCTATATCAACCCTTGTTTTTGTAGCTATCTCTATTCTTGGTGTATGTATTACCATACTTTATGCAAAGTAAAATTAAGTGGGGGTTACTAAGAGTTGATCCACGTAAGTATTTATTAATGATGCACAAATCTAAATGTACCTTGTAAATGTAAATTGACATTATATAGTTAGATCACCCAGTAAAACAATGCCTATCTTTAAGGTACACTTCAATAAAAACCTATTCAAATGTTATAAAAGAGAAGTTACTGAACCAGGAGTATGAGACTTTTACACCCATGAATCTGACACAGAGGGAGTTATATAAGAGTGGGAAAAACCCTGTATCAAATGGTGCAATGAAAATATTTATTCCCCTTCGGGTACCAAAAGTTATTTTTATCACCTCAACACCCTTTACACACATAGCCATTGAACTGACAAGTAATCCTATTAAGTAGTCAGTGGATTTTAGTAATCCAAGGTTTAGAAAAGGATACATAAAAATTCATCCTAAATATATTTCATAAGGGTTAATTATAGGGCAATAATCCTTGCATACAAAGAGACCGTAGAGATGTAACGATGGGTTTGATTATGTCTAGAACAGCTCTGAATAGCTTAGTAAGTAAAGCTATAATTATTTGCAGCAATATTTTTATATCTATTGCCATGAGACTGTTAACTTGTGTTTATGTAATGTCTTTCTTAGATTAATTGGAAATGCTCCATTTGAAATCAGAGCAGTCTCTAGAGAATGTTGCTAAAATGTTTTATCCATTAAAAATAATTCAAAGCCAGTTAACTGGCCAATGAAAAAATTTAATGCTTTAGGAAATCTCTTCTAAACACTTTTGTTGGGCCACCATGCATGTCTGTATTTAGTTTTTGAATTCAACCTCCCTGTAGAATATTCTGTGTTAGGCCACAACTAGTAAAATGGATAGACTCTGTGTCACACGAAGGATTACAATGATTGAAATGATCCATCAGCTCTTTTCATTGTGTTTTCTTTGTGTGCATAGAAACAACTTGCTTGGAGATTGAGCTCAAAAAGAAAAAATCACCTTATATTTTAATTATATATTTAATGTCATTTAATACTGTTAAACAATTTTATACAATCCCATGGGATCCTCAGAAAATTCTGTAGATCTTCGCAAGTAATAATAATAGCTACTTTTTATTTAGTAACTGAAATGTACAAAGCTTATGCTAGGCACACACAATTTTTTAACTTTCTTAACTGTAGTGTGCACTATAGTATACCACCTAGACTTCCCCTTCAGGATCAAGGCATTTGTTTGCAAGCTATGAGGAGGGTTAGCTTTCAAACTACACCCTAGGAATTTCCTTTGACCAAAGAGAGCTGTCTTCCTGAAGATTATATACTCTTTTCTCAGGGAAGCCTGCATCCAATGCTTTATTGGTGAGAAGTTATAGAGCCCTGGATCCCTTGCTTTATTTCAAGATATCTTAATTCAAGGGTCATCTCTGCTCAAGACTCCAGGAGGGATTGGCTGAGGTCTTTGTTGTAATTATATAGAAATTTAATTTCTTCTCATTTCTTCATTTTTTCACAGATGCTGTTTCCTCTCCAACAATAATCCTCCTTCACTACAGTGTCTATTCACTATTAAACCTAAGACATGACTCTTGCTATGGTTTGAATATTTGTGTCCCCCTCCAGAATTTATGTTAAAATTTAAATCTCAAGTGTAACAGTATTAAGAGATGGAGGCATTATGAGATGACTAGGCTATGAGGACTGTATCCTCATGGATGGGATTAGTGCTTTATGAAAGACCTAGAAGAAATTAGCTAGGCCTTCCATTCCTTCAGCCCTGTGAGGACGCAGTATCCACTCCCTCCAGAGGACGCAGGAAGAAGATACCACCTTGGAAGCAGACAGCAGTTCTCACTAGATACCAAATCTCCCAGCTCCTTAATCTTGGACTTCCCAGCCACCAGAACTGTGAGATATATACATATATGTGTTTATAAACTTCTCAGTGTCAGCTATTTTGTTATAGCAGTATGAATCTAATAAGACAAATCTCAACATGGTAGTGAAGAAACTGAAGATCAGAATTAATGCAAGAAATAAGGTTCAAACCCACAGCTTTTCATTATTGCTTAGTGATGCCTGGCTAGCAGGAGGTAGATCCGAGAATCTAAGAGTCCTTATTTCCCAGTGAAGGGTTATTTTAACTCTGGGAGAAGGTAGAGGTATATCCAGACCTGATCACATAATTTCCTTAAGAATCTTTTAAAAGGAAAGGTTTTAAAGAGTTATCCACAACATCTCTCT
Source organism: Rhinopithecus bieti (assembly GCF_001698545.2). Lineage (NCBI taxonomy): Eukaryota > Metazoa > Chordata > Mammalia > Primates > Cercopithecidae > Rhinopithecus > Rhinopithecus bieti. The sequence continues at coordinate 2,621,152 of NW_016806920.1, read as the reverse complement.
AAAGTAATGATTAAATCTTTACTCAATTTGTTTATGAAGGTATCAAATTATAATTCATTCACACACTCTTCTGTTAATTTTAAATTTTAAAAATCTAACACAAAGAAGAAACTATGGAACTCATAAAGATTTTTCACTACTTAGGAACACAAGAAAAACATTCTATGAATAATGAAATTCTGTCTCAAATCTCTGTCTTAGTTGACCTATTTGTCTTATGACATTAAATGCAAATGTTATAGAACTTTGGTTAAAATATTTTTAACATTTGTTTTCTGTCTTCATGTTTACCTAGAAACAGCATCGATTACTCTGTTGATGTAAGTATGTTATTAGTAGGATAGCTGAAAGTATCCTTTTCCTACAAAGTTTACACTCAAGAGGCTAGAAACTAAAATACATTTAACATCTGATTTTGCATTTAAATTATGGCCTTACATAAAGTAGTACTGAAAGTTCTACATAGTATACTTCCTGACAAGAGGTCAGTTCCTTTATTCAACTAGAAAATTAGAGCAGTAAAGATTTTCCATAGCAATAAGACAACAATATATGGTTTATTTGAATAATAAATGTGGAAAATAATACTATCGCTCTATATTAAGCAACAGTGTCAGTTTTTCTCTGTGTCCTTGAAGCAGCACTGTAATGCTGTACAAAACTTTATATTCCTATCACTTACAAGGTCTATGTCCCCATGTGAAATAAGTCTTCCTGTTCTACATCATATTATCTGGTTTATTCTCCTTCTAATGTTTTCAGTATCAGACCCTGGAGCTCAACATTTTCTGAATTACAAAAATAGGAAAAATTGTTACATCAATTATATAATTTAGCTAAAACCTGTTTAATTTGTTGACTCTTTTTTACATAAAATATAAAATGGTGATATATGGAAGGAAATAAAATAGCAGTAGATAAGAAAAAGTCAAAATACACTACACATTCTGAAAAACAGACACAAAAATTTGCAAGATGCATTTTAAAATCATCTAATTGGCCGGGTGCGGTGGCTCAAGCCTGTAATCCCAGCACTTTGGGAGGCCGAGACGGGCGGATCACGAGGTCAGGAGATCGAGACCATCCTGGCTA
>NW_016806920.1:2613614-2619668 GCF_001698545.2 Rhinopithecus bieti | reverse complement strand
AAAAAAAAAAAAAAAAAAAAACCATCTAATTGCCAATCGTAACAATATATTGTAAAATCAGAGATTGAACATATTCCATACAGATCAATTTGTCATTTCAATCAATTTGTTGCCTAAGGCAATTATTATAACCGAAATCATCAAGAACCATGATGATAATAAAGTGTATTATATTTAGGCACAAGACTCATTCATTACTTAAATTTGGGCTAATGAGACACTTAATATACAAATTTTTTGGTTTTTACTAGTACTTGGTTACACCAACAGCTGCATAGAAGAAATATGCATATTCACTTTTATGGCATAGTACTTCAGACAGAATAAATTCAGTGGTAAAACTGTTCCAGCTCATAAATATAGCTGCTAATAAGTAGTCATTGGACATTGTAAGTCATATTGTGGATGAAGCCATCATATTCCATATAACCTTTGCTTGAAACTTTGCTTAGAAGCTTCTATTCTAGGAACTGTCATGAATATCAGCACTTATAATGGAACTATATGTAAATTCTACAAAAGACAATAACTGAACTGCTTGTCCTTTTTAAAGAATCATTAAAATCACTGCAATTTTAAGAGCCACAAAATGAGCCTCTAAGCATTTGGAACTTTTTCATGTGTCAGAACTCTGTATTGTTAGCAATGCTCAGAAGGTAATATTGGGTTATATGAAACTAATGAGCACAGTGATTTAAGCAAGAAAAGAGCATTTGCTGCTACATATTAAAGTACTATCTTTGGTTTCCTATTAGCACCACTAAGAAGACAAATTTTCTAATTAGGGTCTGGGCTGTGTTGCTTGCAGGAAGTGGCCCATAGGTTGCATAAATGGAATACAAATCTAAACAATCTCTGAATTCCTATAGGCAAAGATAAGAAATTACTAAGAGCAGACACAAGAATTTCCACCACCTTTCTTGATACTGAAGACCATTTTAAGTTCATGTGCATAGAACCGGTATGTGTAAGAACATATTTGACCCAGCTTTACTCAAGTTAAAAATAACAGGGAGTTTTTGCAAGTCTCCCTTCTATGTGTTTTACATCTTTGCTATTCAAATATAAGTATTTATGAAAATTACAGATAGGTGAACTTATGACCATGAAAATTACAGATAGGTGAACTTATGACCTCCTCCCTTATGTCACACCCTGCACCCAGAGATCTTAGAGACTTTCCTGGTGTTACACAGTAACCAGAGGATGAAGGCAGAGGGAATACTGCCCTGTGGTTTTACTTGTTTTATTAGGCTACTTAAGGGAATCTTCCTCCCAGTGGGCACATTTTCCAGGCAAGAAAATTGCCTACATTCATTTCAGAGAGAATAAGAGAAAGAAACAAAATTACAGAGCTAGGTAACCACTGTCCTGGGGGAAATGTTTTTGTTTGTCAGCCTCCCAGTTGATCATCTGTACAGGCAGAACTGTGAGAGACTTGCTGCACTTTCAACTGTGGAAAAAACTTATCTTTGGCAGCTTTTAAATTATCAATGCTCTATACATACTTGATGTTATTTTTTGTCTTTCCCTTCAAAAATCTATCAGGTCTGTCATGCTTGATGGCACAAATTTAAGAGGAAGATAGGAGGAGGAAAAAGAAATAAAGAGATAATAGACCTGCAGTCAATTTTGTAGTATATTCTTTTCTCCCATTCCCCTGCTGCCAGGCTAGCAAGACCAGGGTCGAGTTCTAGGAAAATAAATAATATCTAAGTCCTATCTCTGTACAAGGTGCTTAGCACTTGAAAGATTAGTTTTCAAACAGGCAGTGAATAAAACAGGTGTGATGTTTAAAAATTATCCTATTTAGTAGGTAAACACACACACACATGTATATATACACACATACTCTATATATGTAGAGATATAGAATATATATGTTGATAGAAATATATTTTATCTCTATCATATCATATATATCACGTTGTCTCTATCATATATATCATGTTTATCTCTATTATATAACATATATAATATATATAATACATGTTGATATATAGAATATATAGATATGTATTAGAGAAAGAGAGAGAGAGGATCACAAAGAATGGGAGGAGTAACATTAGCAAACTTGCAAAATAGGAGATTTTTACCATCATCCTCCCATAAAAGCATCAATTTTAACAGCTACCTACAGGCAAGAGTATCTCTGAGGGAGTCTAAAAGTCCAACAGACAAGTTCCAGAACACAATTAGAACAAAAATTCTGAGGAAAGGTGCATTGAGGATAGTAAGAACAGTTTTACTTTACCTGCATCACTCTTCCTCCAAGGTTGGCAAAATTCAGTGCCAAAAAAGACCTATGATTTCTCCCGTAGAGGAAAGTGAGAGCATAGTAAGTGAGCACCCAGTTCCCTCAGTCACATGGGAGGTTGCCAGAAAGACCCACTTTTTTCTTACCTAATTTAGATTACTGAGGTGATTAACAAAGCTGAAAGGTTGGGAAAGGCAAGAAAGGGGAAAGAGGCTCCAGATTCTACAAACAGCTTAACAGACTCCATCAGAAATCCCACCCTTAAGCCAGTTTGGATCCCTTGCTTGCAGATTCCACCAACTGGCCAATGGACACTACAAACACTCCACACACCTAACCTCTAACTTCCTCCAGGACAGTTTTCCAAGTACACCTATGGAAGACAAGTGCAAACATCTCACATGAAAAATCAGATCAAGCCTATGGAATTGGAGAAGGCACATAAACTTGAGTAAAGCACTACCCTAGGGGAACAAAAAATAAAGGGAGGCTCTCAGGACCCAGCCTGGCTTGATGGGATCAAGAGAAAGCATGCAATCTTAAGAATTCACCACCAAGAAAACAAGAGAGGTGGAGTTGGTGCATCCACAGAAAATGTCTGAGACAGTCTCAGAATCCTTAGCAGGGCTGACCAGTTAAGGCATTTCTCTCCCAATGCCAGTTACGACACCTCTCTCCTGGGAAGGTGACTACCTCTTCAAATGCAAAGATAGCAAAGCAAAGCTTCAAGAAACAAAAATTAAGGAAACAAGATGGTATTAAAAGAACCCAATAACATTATAATCACCCCAAAGAAATGGAAATCCATTAATTACCTTACAAAAAAATTCAAAATAACTGTTATAAGTAACCTCAGTGAGCTACAAAAACACAGACAACTCAATGATATTGGAAAAAATGCATGAACAAAATGAGAAGTTTAATAAGCATATGAAAACCATTAAAAAGAACCAACAGAAATCCTGGACCTAAATAGTACAATCACAGGACAGAAAAATGCAGTAGAGAGCTTCAGCAGCACACTCAATGATGCAGAAAAAAGAATTAGCAAACTTGAATACAGGTTATTCAAAATTAATCAGGTGTTCTCACCAAAAAAAGAGATAAGTTTATGAGGTAATAAATGTGCTATAATAATTGGCCATTTCTGTGTGTGTGTGTGTGTATGTATAAAATACCATGCTGTAAACCATAAATACATACAATAATTATTTGTAAGTTTTTAAATATGAATTAACTACTTTTAAAAATTCCAGTGGCATTTTTTACAGATATTTTTAAAAATCTTAGAATTAACATGGAACCACAGAAGATCCTAAATAAGGCAATCTTTAACAAGAAAAACAAATCTGGCTGCATCGCACTTTCTAATTTCAAATTATATTACAAAGTTATAGTAGCCAAAATAGCATGGCATGGAGATTAAAATCAGACACATAGACAAATGGAACACAGTAGAAAGCTCGTAAAAAAACCAATGCACATACAGTTAACTAATCTTCAACAAAGGTGCCAACAAAGTACCATGGGAAGAGGACATGCCATATGGTTTTGGGGAAAACAGTATATCCACATTTTAAAAAATAAGATTGCATCATATGATAATGACTAAAAAATTAAACATAATTCCTGAAACCAACCAAAACTTGCAGAAGAAAATATTGGGGAAAGTCTTTATGAAATTGTTCATGAAAAGCATAGGCAACAAAAGAAAAAGTAAACAAGTAGAACTATATTAGATTTAAAACTTTCTGCCCAAAACATTTCACTTGCCTCATAAATATATATACCTACTATGTACTCACAAAAATTTTCTTAAAATAATAAAAAATAAAATAAAATTTCTTCACAGCAAAGGAAATGAAATGGAAAGGCAACTTATGGAATGAGAAAAATATTTGCAAACCATATATCTGATAATGGGTTAATATCCAAACCATACAAAAACTTATACAACTCAATAACAAATGTAAAATATCCAGTTCAAAATGGGCAAAGTATATGAACTGACATTTTCCAAAGAAAACCTACAAATGGCCAATAGGTCTATTAAAAGGGGGGGGGGGGGGCTCAAAATCAATAATCATCCAAAAAATGCAAATCAAAACCACAATATCACCTCAAAACTGTTATGTTAGGATGACTATTATGAAAATGTTAAAAAGTTACAATTGTTGGCAAGAATATGGAGAAAAGGGAACCCTTGTACCCTATTGCTGGAATTGTCAATTAGAGCAGCTATTATGGAAAACATTATAGAGATTCCTCAAAATATTAAAAATAAAACTATTATTGGATCCAGCAATATTACTTCTGGGTATATGTACAAAAAAAATTAAGTTACTATCTCAAAGATGTACCATCATGTTCATTGCAGTATTATTTATAAAAGTCAAGATATGGAAAAAAAACATAAGTATCTGTTGATGGATTAATGGGTTACAAAAAAGTATAATCATACCTCATCTTATTATATGTCACAGGTACTGTGTTTTTTCTTTACAGATTGAAGTTTGAGACAACCCTGCATCAAGCAAGACTATCAGAGCCATTTTTCCAACAGCATATGCTCATTTCATGTCTCTGTGTCCCATTTTGGCTATTTCTCAATATTTCAAATTTTTTTTATTATTATTAATCAGTTATGATGACCTGTTATCAGTGATCTTTGTTGTTCTTATTGTAATTGTTTTGGGGTGCCACAAACAGTGCCATCTAAGATAGAATACTTAATAAATGTTTTTTGTGTTCTGGCTGCTCTAGTGACTGGCCACTTGCCCACCTCTCTTCCTCTCCTCATGCCTTCCTCTCCCTAAATACACAACAATATTGAGATTAGGCCAGATTTGTAACCCTACAATGGCCTCTAAGTGTTCAAGTGAAAGGATGAGTCGCATGATTCTCACTTTAAGTGAAAAGCTAGAAATGATTAAGATTAGTAAGGAAGGTATATCGAAAGCTTGGACAGGCAAAAAGCTAGGCCTCTTGAAGCAAACAGTCAGCAGAGTTAAAAGTGCAAAGGGAAAATTCTGGAAGAAAGTTGGAAGTGCATTCAGTGAACACTTAAATGGTACTAGTTATTGCAGTTATGGAAAAAGTTTGAGTGGTCTGAATTGAAGACTAAACTAGCCACAATATTCCCTTAACTAAAGCTTAATCCAGAGAAAGACCTTAACACTCTTCAATTCTATCAAAACTGGGAGAGGTGAGGAAGCTGTACAAGAAAAGTCTGAAGCTCACAGAGGTTGGTTCATGAGGTTGAAGGAAAAAATAAATCTCTGTAACATAAAAGTCAAGGTGAAGCAGTAAGTGCTCGTGTAGAAGCTGTAGCTACTTGTCCAGAAGATCATTGATGAAGGTAGCTACAGTAAGCCACAGATTCTCAGTGCAGATGAGATGGCCTTCTATTGGAAGAAGATGTCATCTAGGACTTTTATAGCTAGGGAGAAGTCAATGTCTGGCTTCAAAGGACTGGCAGACTTTCATTTAGAGTATAATGCAGGTGGTGCCATTAGGTTGAAACCAACGCTCATTTACCATTCCAAAAATCTTAGGGCCCTTAAGAATCATGGTGAATCTACTCTGCCTGAGCTCTATAAATAGAAAAATAAAGTCTCAATGACAGCACGTGTCTACAGCATGGTTTATTTAATATTGTAAGCCCACTATTAAGATCTGCAACTCAGAAAAAAATACATTATTTTCAAAAATGACTGTTCATTAACAGTGAAATTAGTCAGCCAAGATCTCTGATGGAAAAGAGTAAGATAATTTTTTTTTTTTTTTTTTTTTTTTTT